>NW_020194457.1:0-126682 GCF_003013735.1 Candidozyma pseudohaemuli | reverse complement strand
GCGTTGAAACGGTCGAAAATCTGGGCGATGGATTTTTGATCGGTGTAAATCGTAAAGAAACGGCCTTCCAAAAAGAAGCGGAACTTACGGCAAGCATAGGCGACGGCCCAAAATTCCTTGACGTGAAGACTAGGTACTAACGGATTCTAGCTAAATATATAGACCGAATTGATCCTCAGCTATCCTCCGAGTTCGGGAACGTACCAGCCAACGACAGGGCTACACGATGGTTACGAGGGTTACGAACTTCGAGTAGCCTCTGACGTCACTGGGTGTTTCCCTAGGAGGCTATCTGGTGCGGGATCCTAGTGTCAAGTACCTAACACCAGGATTGTGCATTTTTTTCCAAAATCAAGGGATTTCACAATATTATTAAGATTGAACAATTAATGAGATTGTGATGATCAAGAAATGCATTTTCGTTGCTACTTTGATGGTGAATCAGGTTCAATTCTGCCTACGGTGGACGATCTTCTTTTCGTGTGATTAAATGCTATGGTTTATGATACAATCAGGCCTTGATGAACTCAGCGTTGGCGTCTTCGTATGCGGTTTGCTGGGCCTTCACGTCAGCGTCATCTGGCAAGACACCAGCCTCATTGGCGGTCTCGTCGGTCTTGACTTTGTAGAAGTAGTCGGTCTTCTCGGATCCCGAGCCCAAGTCTTTAGCCAAACCGTTGTATGGGAACGATCTAGGCATAGCAGGCTTCTCTGGGTTGAGCTCAAGGAAGTAAATACCAGCAGCAATGGCAAGGATGGTGGAAAAGAAAATGGCGTTGTGCTTCAAAGCAGTCTTGTCAGACACAAACTGGAAGTAGTCTGGAGACCAGATATCGTACATGTCGTCGTTGATGTTCATTTTGTCACCAAAGTTTCTTCTTAACTGTGGGAAGTCATACTTGGCATATGGGTCCTTGTTCTGTGCGAGCTCTGGCTTTGGGTTTGGGTAGTCAGCCAATTCGGGGTGTGCTGGGTCGGTTAACTTGATAACCTTACCAGTGGCATGGTCTGTAATGGTTGTTTCTGTAGTCAAGCATCTAACACCACCAAGAGAGACACGTGGGAGCCTAGCGGCAGTTCTGAGACCCAATCTAGACAACATTGTGGTTCTAAAGGGTCGCTTGTACTTGGTGTAGGTGAATGTATGAGGGTGTTTTTCTGCCCAATTAGAAGATGGTGAAAAACAATTGTTGCGCGCACGCCCAGTCTATACTGATAGAGATAGAGATCTAAGACAGAAGTTTGAATAGATTGGTAATTAATTATGAGAGTTTTCGTAATTCGTTGCCATGAGCTATGTTTGCTCATCAGCCCTCTCATTGGTATGGCAATTACAGATGGTTTAGGCGTCGTTATATTGACATGCTAAGTACTGTTCAGTATAAATTATGCATTGTGGGTGTCTCCTCTTTCCTCTAGTGTTCTTCATCTCTACTTTCTCAATTGTGGTTCGCCAAACTTGATGTCCTTGATTGGAGACTTCTCGGACTCGGCGAAATCTAACAAACCTTCGAAACCAGGAAGGTTGGAGCCAGTGTACTTACCCAAGTAGCCAAAGCCAATGAAGATAGGGGCAAAAGCAAAAAGAATGAAAGAATTCT
Source organism: Candidozyma pseudohaemuli (assembly GCF_003013735.1). Taxonomy (NCBI): domain Eukaryota; kingdom Fungi; phylum Ascomycota; class Pichiomycetes; order Serinales; family Metschnikowiaceae; genus Candidozyma; species Candidozyma pseudohaemuli. The sequence goes on along the minus strand of NW_020194457.1, from coordinate 125,081 downwards.
TTGCGTTCCAGTACAGGTGGATTGGTGGAGGGTTGGTGTTGAAGTTGTACTTATTGTTGAAAGGAGCGGCCGTGACCGATTCAGAGGCATGGCTGGCATGCGACTGGAATCTCTTGGAAACACGAGCAGCAGCACGAAGACCGGCTGATCTGGAGAACATTGTGTAGTTTGTTTAGATGAAGCCTAGGTGGATTGAGTAATACGATTTTTGAGTTTTTTATTGGTGCACCAGATGTTGTGGTCAATATGCAGGCGCTTCACTATAGTGCATTTCCACGTCTGAAGAATATCACTTTGGAGGGGCAAAATTGGGACAGAAATAGAAGAAAATAAGTTATTTGAATATGCGTTGTTGTTTGCGGCAAGAAATATATGTCTTCAACCTTCGAATCGATGGGAAGGTCGCATCAGAGGTCAATTCCTATACCTGAGGAAACCTCTTTTATTTGCATCCTGATTCTTCCAATTCATATGATGTGAGTAAGTGGATAGCCGTGAAATGATGAAGTGGTAAAGTTTTCGCCTACTCAGTTCCCAGATGTGTACGCAACTCCTCTATGGCAATGGCTGCGAAATCAAGGCAGATCCAAGAAACTCAAACACCGATGGTTAGAAAATCCCAACTTTGACTATCAAAAACGAACAAATTTTCAGCCTTTTGAGCCTATTTGACAGCGTTTGATGAATCCAAGAAAATTGGGTTTGCGATGAAGTAAGTGCAACTAACTCACTATACTCATACCTCAGCACCTCAGTACCGAGAGATACATCGACTCAGCACGATACATCACCATCAAAATTCGAAAGTTAACATAATCCACAGATGATAAGACTGAACATCTTCAGTTCCATACTCAAAGCTTGTTCAGCGTAGTAATTCTCGATAATCTGTATTCTTCATATAGACCTGCGTGGGAACCTACTACAGACGCATCAAGTTCCATCGTTGCATCACTAATGTCCTACTATCCAGGCGGCAGACACGGTGCCGATCTGTACAGACCTCAGGATTCTCGTGGATATAACCAGAATGGTGGCGGAAACAATTCTTCAAGAGGCCGCTTCCAACAGCACGAGAATCGTGGATCTCACTATAGACCCAACCAGGGAAGGGGAGGCTATCTGAGCTACCAAGGAGGTCAAGGCCGTCAAGGTCGTTATCAACAGCCTCGACAGGGAGGAAGTCATCTGGTATACTCACAAGGTCAGCCTGATACGCAATTGTGGATGGGAGATTTAGATCCTTCGTGGACTGAAGATGCCATTATATCGTTGTGGAATCAGGTAGGCGAGTCCCCAACGAATGTCAAGATCATGAGAGATAAAACCGGCAAGCCACTGTACTGCTTCGTGACCTTTGCAAGCCCAAAGGAAGTAGCTAGTGCTATCTTGAAGAATATGACGCTGGTACCGGGAACTAACCGTCACTTCAAGCTCAATTACGCATCTGGAGGGGGACGTTCTGACCAGTACGGTTCACAGCAGCGTTCTGGGCCAGGACAAAGACACAATGTTTACGCTCAAAACGAGTGGTCCTTATTTGTGGGTGATTTGGCGAATGAGGTGACTGACCCAATGCTTTTCAACCACTTTAACAAGGAATTCCCCGGAGCTGTGCACCAGGTGAAGGTCATTACAGATTTTCAGACCAAAGCTAGTAAAGGATTTGGCTTTGTGAGGTTCAACAACGAAGAGAGCCAACAGAAGGCATTACAGTCGATGAATGGGTCAATGTTGGCTGGCAGAGCTCTACGAGTAGGACAGGCCTCTAAAAACGATACTAGCGACTACAAAAAGACAGCTCAAGAGACTGGCGTGCCCGACGCTGTCAAGTTGAATCAATACCACCCACCTTTGGGACCATCAACAGACCCGAACAATACGGTCATCAAGATCAAGGGCATTACAACTGCAATTACAAGAGATGAGCTACTCGGCCATTTTCTACCTTTTGGTAGTATAATATTCTGCAAGGTTAATTACAGGGAAGGCGTTGCACACATCAAGTACTTGAACAGGCGGGAAGCCGAAATGGCAATGCTATACATGTACGGCTTCATCATCAATAATTGCCGAGTAGCCCTCCGATGGGGTCGTGAAGAGAGGGCTGAGACAGGGAAACTTAATTTCAAGCCAGGCGAAAAGACCGAGAAGTACACTGCTGCTAAAAAGACTCCCATGTATACTGGCGATTTTGATAAGAATGTGGTGTTCGAGGATTTGAGCAAAAAGGAGCTCGAGGGCTTGCAGTTGCATTCACTGTCCCAATATCCATCACAGACCGAACTAGACGAAAGAGAAGCCCAGCGGAAGAAGGAGCGTGACGAGTATTTGAGCCAGGCCTTTTAATTATAACGAGTGAGCTTCTTCATCGGGTCCTGGACAATTCGCAGCCATATCCTCAGAATCTGAGAACTGAATCAGACAATATATGCAATAGAGGAAGTTCTTCCGTGAAAAGTCAATGAGCTGAGCGAGCTGTTCTACCGGTTGCTTCGCTTCGAAGGAGGTCAATTCCTCGTCTGGCTCTTCATCAGGTTGACTGGTCTCCTGATCGATCAAAACACGTCTCCTCGGCAAGTCAGAGATAGACTTGCGAGCTACAGAACGCCACAAGATGTTGACTTTGGCAGCGTCCTCCTTATTAAAAACCAATTCGTCATCTCCCGAGGCAGTGAAGCAAAATCGTTGAAGTTTCAACACCGTATTAGCAGCATTTTGTTGGTGTAGCTGTTGCTTACGCTGACTGACTAATTGATCAACGTCTTGCTTTTCCTCAGCCTCCGATTTTCTAATAATTGAAGTGGCTCCGATTCCCAACCGATTCTTCTTTTGGACTGCTTGTATGGGTTCTTTGATGCCCGTATCTGAGCCACCTAAACTGTCGCCGACTTTGAAGCCCATCTTTTGCATCATCGCAAGCCCCACAGACTTTGTCTCAAACAAGGAAGTATCTTGTGTTTGTGCTTTTGAAGAAGGAGGTTTGACATCGTCCTCTTCCACGGTGAAGCTCATATAGTCTTCGACAGGTTCGGTTTGCTCCATTTTCGGTGTGCTTTTCAACTTCAACTTCTTCACAGGCCTCTTAGGAATATCATGATCGCTCTCGTCATCGTCATCACTTGAACCAAACACATTCTTCATCTCAGCTCATTGTTGGGCCTGTGGTTCATCTGATAGTACTTAGTGCGAACCGCACTCGCAGCGACAAAGTTAACTACTCACTGTAGTTATCAACAAACCTATACGCTCATTTATGCTACCTCATAAAAACAATCAGCCCACGAGTTCCTTACCGGTCTCACGTGTTGGACTGTCTGTTAAACTAAATCATCTCGCCGTGCCGGGTCTGAACAGTCGACCAACTTCGAGACCGAATACTCCCAGTGCATATGTCACCTCGTCATTGAACCCAACGAAGAACATACCGGTGACATCAACATCGGTGAACTCAAAGATAAAAAACCTGGATGAGGCACGGCAATTCGAAGAACTCGCCATCATCAGCAGCATAAGAGAGTTTGAAAGTGAGCTTGTGGAACTCTCACTGAGCATATCCTCATTTAGAGAGGAAAACATCCCCGAACATGTCAAAAGCCTAATTCAACTAGATAAAAAGATTTCGGCCGAGCAACAAAATCTTCGCCGGCATCAGGAATATGGTGCTGAGATCCAGACTCTCCAAAAGGAAAATGATGAATTGAGCCAGGAGAGCAGTAGACTTCTCAAAGAATTAATATCTTGCCGAGCTGAATTAAAGAAGCTTCCTAGACTACCGGCGGCAAGTTCTTCTACAAGAGAGTCGAGACTCAAGGAGATTGGAGTGCAAGAATTGCTTGACTACTCCATGACCCTAGCGAAGTTTTCTAAAGCCCCAACCACTGCCAATGGTCAATTGCCCCATCCCAACAATTTCATCTGGCCTGCCGAAGATGCCTTGAGAAGGGGCTTACTTGCATTAACATCGCTCAAGCCTGACGAGGTCATCAAGGCAGAGCTTGGTGAGACGGAACCAGCAGAGGAAGAAAAGGTGGAGGAAGACGATGTTGAGATGGAGGATGTGGCCGACATGGACGCACCATCAACTAATGTCAAGAAGGGGCCCTCGGCACCAGCAAGAAAAGCAGAACCGGCAAAGGCGCCAGAGGCCCTCAACTTGGACCTCTTTGATGGTGATGACTCGGATGATTCAGATTAAATATATACATAACTCATTTACGGACAGTTCAGTGGGAACTAAACAACTCACTAGGGTGCTCAAAAGTGTCTGTAGTGTACTTTTTGCTCAACAACCAATCCAATTCAAGCTGGTTGGAGTATGGACGACCGGACTCGATATGCTCTTTGACCAAGTCAGCCAAGCCAGAGATAAACTCCTCGTCGTCGTTGAAGGAAGAGGCACGTTTGATGATTTTAGGGTTTTTGGCGTCCTCCATAAGCTCAATGTCTAGTTCGTGCAAAGTCTCAATGTGGTCCGAGGTGAATGCAATAGGGACCAAAATGAGACCCTTGACGTCATCCTGGAGCTCCAACTTCTCCACAATGCTAGTAGTTTGGGCACCCAACCAAGGCTTGGGGCCAACCTTGGACTGCCAGACCAATCTGTAGGGATTCTTAAACTTCAATCTCTCCATAATGGCGTAGACAGAGGCAGCAACTTCAGCAGGGTACGAGTCACCACGGTTGACAATCTCCATAGGCAAAGAATGAGCAGAGAACAAAATCACAACCTTGTCTCTGTCCTCAGCTGGAAACTCCAGAAGCTTATCGTTGATGAATCTGGCGAATGGGCTCACCAAACATTCCGCCTTGGGCCATCTATCAATGAACGACCACTTGACGGTCTTCTCTGGATCGTAGATTTTTCTCTGACGGAACAACTCATGCATGGAAGAGGCTGACGTCGAGCTGGACCACTGTGGGTACTGCGAGAAGGCAACGGCTCTAGTAACACCGTCCTCCTTCATCTTAGCCAACATATCTTCAGTCAATGGTTTTGCGTACCTGAAAGCAACATAAGGTTTATGAGGAGCCAGTTGTGGCAGGATCTCGTCTAACCTCTTGCATACTCTTTCACATTGATACTCTGACCAATGTCTAATAGGAGATCCTCCGCCAATCTCGTTGTACTTCTCTTCAATGCTCTTGGTTCTCAACCTAGCAATGACTCTGCCCATGATCCCTTGCAATGGTCCAAGCGGAATCAAATCCTTGTCCGAGAACAAACGCATTAGAAAGTCATTTGTTTCACTGGCCTTGTTGGGTCCTCCCATATTCATGAATACCACTCCAGTGGCGGTGGAGGCTGGGGAAGCAGAGGAAGTAGAATTCCATCTGAGGCGACCGATGGGTAATCTTGCAATTGATCTGAACATGTCAACCTTTAATGTGGCGAGCCTCGGGGAATAAGGTTTTTAAGTATTCTGGCAGAAATCAGCTTCTAAAAGAGAACATCACAAGATGGCGCCGTTTGCTCTTTAAGCGCGAGGTTGCGGGCCTGCACGGCCCAGACTATTGCGTATTACACATGAGAAAGTTTGCAACCAGTGGGTGCGAGATTGTCAGCATTGAATGTCATCCTAATGACACGGAATTATTCCGCCTTCTCCGTCTTCTCCTTCTTCGTCTCTAATGCCCGCTTCTGTTCCTCGATGATCTCTTCGATCTCGTTGGTAAAATTTCTGTAGGCCTCTCTCAAGTCTCTGATGTCGTTCTCGTATCCTTTGCGGTCTTTAAACGACTCCCATGCTAGTTGAATTTCACGAACATCTTCTTCGAGTTCCTCTCTTGTAAGTGATTCGAGCTCGTCAATCGAAGGAAGACCAAGCAAAGGCATCTCATGAGAGGTCTCTCTTTGGAGAACCTTTCCAACCGTCTGGTGAACCTTTTCGGTCTCCTCGGGAGAGAGTTTGTGCTCCTCTTTCTTCTTCTCAGCCAAGACATGGCTAGCCTGGTATGATTGAAGGAATTTGACAACTGGGACCTTGAAAGGACCTTTGAAGATGAAGAGCGTTAAGGCTGTAATAACGATGACGTAAAAGTACACCGTGCTCCAGCAATAAAGCGAGAGCGGGAAGTCCAAGATGACAAATGGCTGCACAATGAAGCCAAACGCAAGTTGTGTCACAAAGTAAGAAACAATGTCATAGTAGATTTTTGTACTCTTTGGCGTCTTAGCATCGGCTTCCAAGAAGATTGGACGAATGTTCTTGCGGTAAATCTTGCCCAAAGTCTGCAACAAGGCGCCCATGACAAATGTGAGGTAGTACCCGGGTCTAGTGCCGTGCCATGCAGCACTGGTGGCAAAGGTGCAAAGAGTGCTCTTGAAACCGGGTTTCTTGCCAGGTCTTGCCAATCTGACATAGACATAGTGTTTCAACCATTTGTTTGTGTTCATGTTCCAGGCTTCTAGACAAGCATGCACGTTCTGGCCCGTTTCAAAGGCCAATGGGTCGATGTTCTGAACCCTGTCCCATCTAAACAGATCAGTCTCAGGATCGTAACCGTTGTAGCCGATTCCACACAAAATACACGCACCCTCTGCAATCAGCCAGATCGTATAGTACTTGAGTCTGTAGGTGAGTCCAAGAACCCACAAGTAGAAAATTCTGAAAATAAACGACTTGTCAGTAACGAAGCTCTTGTCAAGCGCATAGTCCAAAGAAACAAACTTAGGCATAGTGACAAAAAGCGCAGCCCAGAACAAACCCTGGAGGACCTTTGAAAGAGCCTGCTTACCGGACTTTGGAATTCTCCTTCTTCTGCGCTTACCTGGACGCTTCTCCTCTGGGACATCGTCAAACAAAGTAGAGTGAATGAACCTGTCATAGTCGATGTAGTCAAAAGCAGGACCCGTCATAAGAGAGGGGTAGAAGAACACATATCCCAAGTATGGCAAAAGATTGGGGTGCTTCTTGATCACTCTTTCTCTGGTGTACAGAGTCAATTGCTCCTTAGGCACTGTGGCATCGTGCACATTCCAACCAAAGGCCGAGAGCTTCATCACCATGACCATCTGAGCACCAGTGATGTCAATCACGGTGGCATCGTAATCCTGGAAGAATTGCAAAAGGACATGTGTCGAGAGCAAGTGTCCCATCAAGAATAGGAAGTTGATCCATGGCATATAGCTTGTCCTCAAGTACCTGGTGATGAAGTATGTGCCCATTGAAGAAATCAACAATGACCGTAAACCGGAACCAAGCTCACAAATCACAAACACATAGAAGGAAGAAACGGCAATGATATACCAGTTCTTTGCTGAGTAGTTTTGATCGGGAAGTCTCTTGAAGATAATGCTGAATGGGAATGACAATGCTGTACAAACAAGAATCTTTACGTTTGCCTCATCGAGCCCACTCAGCTCCAGTAGAAAAGTAATGCCCTGGCGTACTAAGTTAATCAGCATTGTACGTTGAAATGGGCTATGTTGCGGTGTTGATCTCACGAAGTGACTACTGAAGGATGATGTGGTAGCGCATACAGAGCAAAGGTGCGCGGTGCGGCTAACCTTCGGGTTATTACATAATGACAGCTTCTTGCCTGATTTATACCTCTCTGGCTGACGCCATTTTGTACCCCGCTTCTAACGCCTGTGTGATGTTGTCGTTCTTGTAAGGGATTGTGGTGAGAACGAAGGCGATATCGTTCCACTGCTTCTCGGTCTCGGACTTCATCAAACGCACCAAGAGCTTCTCCGAGAGTTGCTTCTGGTGTTTCTCCTTGTCAATGTACAACACAAGGAACTTGATGATTCGTTTCATAGCGTCCTTGGACAATGTGTCATCGTTGGAGAGACCACTGAAGATATCAATGAAAGCGTTGTAGATAGCATTGTCCTTTGTAGCCAACTCAGTAAAGAATAAGCGGCACATATCACTGATGCCTTGATCCGGGTTTTCAAGACATTTGGCCATTGATGAGAGTTGACCCTTGACCTTCACTTGGCCTGCCAAAATTAAGAAGGTAACAGTCATAAGACAAGTCCTCTGGACCATAAGATGGTCATCCGTGAGACGGCGATAGAGGAAGTCGGTATTCTCATCCACCAAATTGTTGAAGCATACTGCCATGTCACCAAGACCAAGTACACAGTTAGAACGGATCACCGGATCTTCAGACTTCTCCATGATTGTGATGAACAACGGCAAGTTTGCTTCACAGAACTTGGACGAAACGCACATCAACTTTGATAGACAAAGCACCGCTGATCTTTGAAGTATTCCATTGTTGTAGGCTCTTCTGTTCAGACAGATTTCAGTTACCAACGAGCCAAACTTCGCCAACAACGACTTCTCCCCAAAAAGGATCTCAGTCTCTCTGATGAAAACGACAACGTCTGCAAAGTCGTCTTCAGACGTACCACCAATCATTTCAAGCTCGTTTTCAGCAGCATCCTCCTTCCTTTGATTACTCTTTTCCGCTTCTAAATCATGCTTCATTTTCTTGAACTGAGCCTCAAGCTTCTCAAGGTGCTCTATAGTCTTGATTGCAACATGGCCGACAATGAAGAGAAGCTGAGCGAGTGACGATGTTTTTGATTCTTCCTCTGCTTCAGTCACAAAAACGTCTCTGGTCTTCGACTTTATGATATCATCACAGAGCACGATAGGGTTTGTGATAATACGGAAGATGGCATCAATCGCTTGTTCAGCCACGGGGAACCATTCCCTTTGGGGAGTGTAACATAACAAGATGGCCTTCAACCTGTCTGCAGCTTCACTATCCTCTGCAAACATTCTCTCAGTCGTTCGCTTTTTCAGAGGTTGCACAATTTTTAATAAGGTTGCACACGAGTGCTTGCAGAGAACCAAATCCAGTCTACCAATTGAGCCCAAACCAATCTCGAGCAAAGACTTCAAACCACATTGGACGATAGCTGGATTCGCCGAGGACACCATACCTAGAACAATTATAGCACCATGGATCTGAGCTTGCGAGTAGCGCGAGTCACTAGATCCAGCCTTGCTGTAGATGTACCACAACAGCTCGATCATAGCCCAGTCTATTAATTTTCCTTCGTAGATCATGCACATGAGTTTTTCCAAGGACGCTAAATCTGCAACTGTGGCATTGATGGTGATCTTGATCAAATTACGTGCTTTCATCTCGGCAGCCTGTTGAGCGGTGATGTCTGAGGGAGTGGTAAGAAATAGGAGTTTGTAGCACTCGACTAATTGAGTAGCGATGGATTTACCCTCATCTGAAGATCCCTTCATCCAAACAAGATGGAGCATTTTCCTGATACCCTGACTTGCATTCTCAACTCCGTAGGCGTCTGCGCAGACCAAAAAGTCCATGGCCTCTAGCACCTCGTTTCTATTCTTGGAAAACAAGAGAGAAGATGTGATCGCAACACCTCTTTCAAGCTTTTTGATGAGCGCCAAAGCACAGTTGTGGTATTCCCAGAGCTTCATCAAACTCTTGACCTTGTCAAAGTCTGCATCATTCTCAACTCCAGCATTTTCCTCTTCTAGGATATTTTCCCCTGTTTCTTTCTCCCTCTCGTTGTTTTCCTCGTCGACATCCATTGGGTCCCCTTCATTTTGCTCCGCGGGCGATTGCGGTGTCTCCTCCTCTGACTTATCATTGTCGTTCTGATTCATAAACTTTTGGAAGTAGCGTTCAGGTACAACATGCTGACTGGCAGCCTTAAGGTCATCAAGTTTTCTCTCCCAACGACTGTACAGCATACGAAATGCTTCTTGAGACGTGAAAGGATGCTCAATTAAGATCTTCGATAAGAGCTTGATTGCGTTTCTACGCACCAAAGTACTTCTGTCGTAGAGTCCAGTTACAGCCACGTCCATGACTTCTTGATACCATTCGTTGGCGGGTCCAATGTCAAGATCTTTCGAATCGGGGGTCTCCAAAGCCGCCACAACGTAGTCCTTCACAGGAGCATTGTTAAAAACCTTAACCATAGCCTGAAGGGCCTTCGTTCTCGCAAATGGGTTCTGATCAAGTGTTCTTTGCTTAAGCAACGAGAACAACTTACCGATCAGCTTCATACTGATCTCGGCACGTTCATCTTCTGAAGAGTTTGTACTGCTGTGAAGGGTTTTGAATGCATCAACAACAATGTTGCCGCATGTTTCAATAACCGAGCATCTGAGTGATTGGTTTGTGTTATCTAAAATTTGGCTGATGGAGGCCATTTGCCTCATGATTAATCTAGGACTGACCTCTGACACTTTGACCAAGAATTCAGACACCGCCTTCGGTCCGTTCGTATCGTTTGCATTGAATTCGAGTTGACTTATCTCTAGAAGAATATCTTCTGAGAGCTTGATATGGTCGAATGACTTCTCTAATGTATGTAGTAACTCGGCCATATACTGTGGTAAATGTGGGTAGTATGTCAAGGATTGGATGACGGAGTTTTGAACTGTTTCCTCGCTACCATGGCGAGTTACTGCAAAGGAAATGATACGAAACATATAGATCCGGATGGTGTTGACCTTCATCCTCTCAGGGAGCTCCATGAGATGAAAAACAGGTCGAAGAAACAAATCTAGGAATTGATTTTTTTCGGGAGTAGTGACAAAGATCTTGGAGAGATCCAATTGCAAGCAGTTCAGCACGGACGATAAGGCATCATCTACCTGCTGACAATTATTCTTCCACAGCACGGAGGTTTGCTTTTGTCTTGCGGAAGTACTGGTGGGGAAATCTTCTCGTGATAGATAATTAAGGAGTACAAACATAAGGTAGCCGTACTTCTCCAAGCACAGTTTGAGCACGTCTAGCATATCTACATAATCGCCTTCCTCTATCATAAGTGTGCATTGACGCGATGCATTAGTGAGCGATGATGATATTAGATAATTGACTTGCTTCTTGTGTTTGGGATCGAGCTGTTGAAACCCGTGAGCCATGTCTATGAGTTCTTCTAGAAGCTCGCTGTTGTGGTGGATGGCTTCCCAGCTATGTGCCAAAGCATGGGTTGCATGGGAAAGCTTATCATCGATATTGGAGTTATCAACCTCATAGTCTTTTTGAACGTCAAAGCCACTGTAAAAGGTGGATAGGCTGAACTCCATGATGGACGCTTTGTTTTGGTTTGATCTGATGAGCGCACTCCGCTAACGTCTAAAGTCGCACCCAGTGTTTTGTCACGTGAGCGAAGTCAGATGCAGAGAGCGCGTAATGGTTGCAAATCGCTCAGTCCTTCAACCTAGCGTAACCCTTGATAACAGCTTTCGATGTTCCCACTCTTTCGTCCTCTAAAACACCAAGCAAGTCTTTCGTAGTCACCATATTACCCGTACGAATCTCCCTGTAACGCAAACCATTGTCGCCACGGGAAGAGAGGATTGAGCTTTGCTTCGCTCCTCCATCCTTAGCAGCACCCTGTTTGCTATCATCTCCAGCACCAGCTCCAGCACCGGCCTTCATCCAGGAGTATTTTTTCCTTGAAGAGCTGCCTGTCATCATCGCAGCTGTAGCATTTGCAGCTCTATGAAGAGTTTCCTCAGCGCCTGCTTTATTAGAGGTCTCTGGCGCGACCTCGTCCTTATTCTCGATCCCAAGCACAAGACGTTTCTGAACTCTGGCTTCTTCCTGCTCTTTGTGACGCAAAGCAATGTTTCGTAACTCTTTGGAAACATCGGATCTTTGATTAGGCGAGATCTTCAGCTTTTGACTGCCACGAGCCTGTGTTAAGGCAGGGATACCACGGCGCCGGTGTCTCGCTAATAGAATCGTTTTCGTGACAATGTTCGAAAGCCATTCCTTGCATGAGGCAGAGACAAACTCGAGCATCTCTGGGTCAGCCATGAAGTTTTGGTAGACGCCGTTCTCTCTTGCTGCACGATTCATATAGAGACCAACATGATATGGTTGGAGAAAGGCGTTGACCAGCCCGTATAGTTGCCTCTGGCGATTTGCGAGTTGTTGTTGTTGAATGCTAAGTGGCCCTCTGTTGTAATTGGCCGAAAGTAGCTCCTCTTCTCGCAGGATATCAACTCCAGCTGCGTGGATGGCGTCCTTGTATTGATCAGGATCCTCTTTGCTCTGTTGTGATGCTGGTGCGGCTGTTGTGTTATACGACCCAGGAACACTACTGGTAGAGTAGGATGCACCCATGCCTGTGGGTGCTGGATACGTCCTTCTGGGGTCGAAGCGGGGTGCCTGTTTGTAGGTACTCTGTCCGGGAGACAGGCGGTATTGGTTTGGATATTGTGTAGCAGCACCCTTGCCGTAGGTCAGGTAAGGGTACTGGGATTGTGATTGGTACATTGGGGTTGCTGAAGGCGGGAGTGAAGAGCTGCCCAGGGATGGACCAGCCCCAGTTTCGGTAGTCTGGTCAGTTGCCTGTGGTGTTTGTAGAGTGCTGGATGGACCCTTGTTCAACAGCTCTGAAGCTCTTGTTGGCCCGACTGAGCTGGGTCTTTGAGGCTCGGGCAGATTCAGGCCACGATTACTATGAGCAGCTGTGACTGGTGCAGTATAAGCTTGTGCAACCGGACTAGCTGAAGCAGGTGCCGAATTCCTGGGAACCGTTTGCTCGCCAGCATTCTCGGTCTTTCCTTCCTGAAGAAAGTCGGGTAGTTCAATATCATCAACAGCTCCGCCCACGTCGCCTGTGGGGCCTTCGCTGCCGTTTTGGTTGAAGATTGGGTCGTCGAAAAGATCGTTGAATTGGTCGTCATTTTGAGGAATTGGGTCTGCTGGTTCTGTTTTCACTCTTTTATTGTCACCGTCATCTGAAGATCCTGTTTCCAACGGCCTTTTTGATGATTGGGTCAAATCGTCCTCGTTTGGTGCAGACATGGCCGTGGTTTGTTATGCTGTATAACTAAGTAGCTCGCTTGACCTTGAGAAACAGGTAGTGCGGTGCTCATAAATGTCGCCGCTGCACCAGGACCGTGGTAGGCCAATGTTAGAAGTGAAAATGGGTATATTTTGCCAAATTTGATAGAAACCCATATTTGAATGTATGAATCTTCTTCTTGAACAAGCACTTGCTCGATTTAGCGTAATCACCATATTTCGTGCTTCTCAGATGAGACCTACCTCGATGCTCATCGCACTGGAAAAATAGACCAACTACTCCTAGACTATCAACTACCCTTAATAACATGGCTGGAGTTGTTGTTTTCGAAGGAGCCAGACATTTCCGTCTCCGCCTTGTCCTTTCGGTTTTGGCCGGCCAGCAAATCAAAATAACGAAAATCCGTTCAGATGACATGAACCCCGGTTTGAGAGACCATGAGGTATCCTTCCTCAGACTTCTAGAGGCTGTCACCAATGGATCCAATATCGAGATCTCATACACCGGTACGACAGTCTCCTTCAAGCCAGGCATGATCATCGGTGGCCAACTCACACACAACTGCACTGGAAAGAAACCTATCGGCTACTTCTTGGAACCGATGCTCTACCTTGCCCCATTTTCAAAGAAGAAGTTCTCCATAATATTCAAGGGGCTCACAAGCTCAGATACAACGCAAGATGCCGGCTTAGAGGCCATCAAATGGGGTCTCATTCCTGTCATGGAGAAGTTCGGTGTCAGGGAAGTCGAACTCCATATTCTCAAAAGAGGGTCCCCTCCATTGGGTGGAGGAGAAGTCCATCTTCTTTGCAACTCCCTCATATTACAACCCTTGACAGTGCATGCTTTAGAAACTCCAAAGATGTCTGCCATTAGAGGTGTCGCCTACTGCACCAGAGTTTCTCCATCTGTGGTGAACAGAATCATTGAAGCTGCCAGAAAGGTTTTGAAACCAACTGGTGTGGAGGTCAACATCACCGCTGATGTCTGGAGAGGAGAAAATTCGGGTAAATCTCCAGGTTTCGGTGTCACGTTGGTGGCTGAATCTAAGAGAGGCTGGAGAATATTTGCTGAAGGAACTGGTGTGGCTGGCTCTCTACCAGAAGACTTGGGTGAAAAAGTTGCTTACGAGCTTCTTGAAGAACTCACGAAAAGTGCTGTTTTGGGTAGAAACCAGCTTAAGTTGGCTTTGGCATTGATGGTGATTGGAAAGGAAGATGTGGGTCGGTTGAAGATCCATAAGGCTCAGATTGACGAGCTGTTTGTGTGGTTCTTGAGAGATATCAAAAACATATTTGGCACCGAAGCTTTCTTGAAGGACGGCGCCGAAGAAGGAGAGGACAATTACATGACTGTTGCCATCAAGGGTAATGGCTTTACGAGTGCCTCCAAGAAGAGGGCCTAAACTTCCTATTCTTTGCATTATTATTTTCGTAGCATCAATACATCACCAGAACGAACACCAACCAATGTAATGTTGACACAAGTTCTCGACGCTTGTAGCCTGTTGAATTAATTTGTCGACCTGGGTGGGGATGTCCAATCCCTTCAATCTCTTGATATCATTACCAGTCAACTTGTCTGTGATTCTCTTCAACACAAGAGCAGCTCTGGCATTCCTGATTTCAAGAGCGTTTTGCTTGTTCAAACGAGTAGCTTCCTGGTCGTCAATCTCGCCCTTCTTCAACATTTCAGCTGTATTATATTGCTGCACCTTGATTCCCGTGGCTTCAGCAAGCGCCTTTGTTGGGAAGTCGAAACCCCAATTGATCAATGGATCGTATGCGAATGCTTCCAAGATGGCCATAAGGGATTCCTTGTTGTCACGCAAGACTCTCATAACGTGCTCGCATGTTATTCTAAATGAACCCTCGATACCACTTACTTCCATAGCATAGTTAAGCATTCTAGTAAGTCTGAATGGTACCTTTTCTGGGTACTTTTCACGCAAAATAGCAGCCTCGAAACAGTCACCAAAGTCAATGTGAATCACCTTACCAGTGATCCTGTCAAGCATCAAGTTCGAAGGATGTCTGTCTCCCAATCCCAAGATGTAACCCACCATGGACATCACGGCTAAAGATCTCGTGTATGTGGTTCTTCTATCAAGCCAAGCTTCAGAAGACTTAGATTTAAGCCACAACACCTTGTACAAATCTTGGCCTCTAGTATTGTCAAGAGCTCCTGTGAAGACCTCCACTTTCTGCAATAACGTCAAGCTGTCAAAATCAGGGGCCATCTGCAACATGATACGGTGCTCGATGTTCAACAAAATCTTGCGTGATTCACGGTACTCCCTGATAAGAACATGGAAAGTATCACTGTTGGGCACCCAGCCTAACAAACCGACCTTAGGGGACAAAGGAATGGCTGGGTATTGCTGGATGTCCAAATGCCTCTTGAAACACTCAGTGTCGTTGACCAAAAGAGTATTAACCAAGCCGAACAACTGCATAACCAAGTTATCCTGTCTAATATCTTCATGACCCTTAAGGACGTACTGGTAGTCCTTACCATCACTTCCCTTGCAAACAAGTTTTCTTGGTCTCTGTTTGGATGAGATCACAGTGAAGGTTGGATCAAATCTGACAATGAGGACGATTGGTTTTCCAGCCTCATAAGTTCCAGGCAAAGCCAATTCGAGGTTCTGAGCTTCCTCAAGCTTAGGCGAAACAAACAGCAATTCGAGACTCTGTAATTGTGGTAATTGTCTGCTTATACGACGGAAGACATTGTAGTAAACATCCCAAGCCTGATTCAAATTCGTGATATCCTTTGTACGGCGGTAGTTGAGAACCCATTCGTAAGCATCGGCCAATTCTCTTCCAAATGCGTTGTTGAATGACGCTTCTCTCATAGTCTCAGGGCCCTTCTGAAGCATCTTGTGTAATGGCTCAAGGACTTCGAACATCTTCTCTGTGTTATGCTCGCCGAAGAACAACCTCGAGGCATCCTCCAAACCTTCATACCATTGCTCAAGCCACAAAACAGCGACTCTAATCAACTCGTGACTGACCAACTCGGATTGTTCAACCAAAGTTGGAGAATGGATTCTCATTTTATCAATGATCGACAAAGCGGCCTTCTTTCTGTTAACGGAGTCAGATGTCACAGCAACAGCCAATGGATACACCAAGGCTTGTGGATGAGCCTTACCAAGGTCGGTGAGAAGACCCAAGAGCGATCTGCTGACAATTTGGTTTGGTTGATGAATTCTCGAAATCAATTGAGGAATCACCTCCAACCAGTTATCGATCTTCACCATGTTAAATCCATCTGTCATAGCTCTGGCAGTTTCGGGGATTCCTCCAAACTTGAACCACAACGTGAGCAATCTCAATGTATCCTGAAGAGAACTCGAGTTCGACAAAGAGATAGAGTGGAAGAAACCCTTAATGGATGGAATGACATGTCTCTGTACAACCTCCATCGATATCATTTGCAGCTGTTGGGCCTGTTTTTCAACCGTATCGTTCTGCTCCATCACATTTGTCGTGAGGTTACCTCTGTTGTTCTGAGTGTAAAGTGAGATAACTTCAAAATTGGCGAGAGCCCAGTTGTGCCATGCCTTGTACCACTTATCATCGAAGTGAGTGGCCAAAAGATAAGCACCCAAAATAATCTCAGATGTTTCAGTTCTCCAGTTATTATTGAGAACAATCTGCCATTCACCTTGCTTCAAGAAACATCTTGCTAAAAGTCTGGTGTACTCCTCGACGTGCTTTGGGATACCAGGGCCATCAGAAGGAATTGGCTGAGTGATCAAATCGTTTGGATTTAAACCAAGATCCTGGGACATACGAGTGGTGAAATCCACCAAGTGACGCAATGCCTCCCTTCTTTGACCCTTCGCCCACATATACTTCAATTGCGCGTAAACAACTTGAGGTGGCGCTCTTGAAGGGTTCTCACTGGAGCCTCCTTCCAAAAGATTGTTCAATGACTGCTCTGCAAGATTGAAACGGCCCGACTTACGACAAAGGTTAGCGAATTTGATCCACATATCCATGTCTTGCTTTGGCTTGATGACAAGCGCTCTGACTTTAAGCATTCTCTGCCAGATATCAACATTTCTTTGGCAGCCCAAGAGACGAGTGTTCCAAGTTTTTCTGATGAGAGCACGCTTTTCGGATCCCTGAGGCAAGCACTTGTACCTGATAATCTCTTCGAGTTCGGCCAACATCTGAACTCTGACAACAACACCATATGCTCTATTGTAACTCTCACTCACCAATGCGGTGATCTCGGTAACCAATAAATTACGGGCATTGAGGATATGGTTGGATGCCTCCTCAAAGTTATTGCGATGAAGACTCAAAATAGCGCTGAAGAAAGCCTTATCCGGTGATTCGTACTTCATGACCTTGATATAAGCATCCATTCTGTCCCATTGACCCAAGCCCCAAGCTGCTGCAGCGGCTAATGGTGCAACGTTTCTCTTGATGTCGCCTGTGGAAGAGTTCCACTTCGAACGCGCCAATTCGGAGAGCTGATCCCATTCTCCCAATGCATGCAAACATCTCATCTTACCCATAACAATCTCCATGTTGTCTGGTTCAAGTTTCTCTCTCTCATTGTAAGCTCTTAATGCGTCATCCCAGCGTTGCAACTTCTCGTGCCAAGTCTCCTTCAACTGAAGGTCGTGGTGCATTTGTGCATGTTTCAAAATACCAACAGCAGCATCTGATTGTTGGAGCTGATTGTTGATCGAGATCAATGCCTCGATAGTTGGTGTAGTTGGCTCTTCATAAAACTCGAGCTCCTTGTAATGCAAAGCCTTGGCGTATGCGTGACATCTTTGGGCGTACTGGCCGAGAGCGGTAATGGCGATAGGTAAAGATTTGTCATCGTGCTCCATGAACTCTGCCAAATTAAGAAGGATCTGATGAATTTCTGGGGGGTTGTTAGGAGAAGACAAAGCAATGCAGAACGACTCAATGAGCTCTTCCTGATGCTGGGAATAAAGTTCACTCCAGCATGATGCAAAACTAGAATTGAATAAGTCTTTGGCCAATGGATGATAATCAGATGCTAAACCAGCGCATGCACGGATGGCATGAGAGGGACTTTGCTTAAGTAATTCCTTACTCAATCTTCCAATCCATTCCTGCCAATCTTCCTTGGTATTGTTTCGTTGAGATGATTCCCAAGCCGCTTTCAAAGCAGCCTGATTTACAGGAAGCTTTTTGGAGGGCATATCGATATCTGGTAGGTCAAAGTGAGACATGTGCAAGTCGTGGTCCTTGTACACATTGAAATTGGTAGGAAGTGGGTCGCCGTTCAATATCTTTGCCACTAGCTGCTCGAACATTACCGAGTTGATCTTTTTCAGTATCAAGACTTTTTCTATGACGGGGAAAAACACAATGAATTCATTGCCCAAGCTAAGGATTAGACAGCAAAGCGTGTTCATACAAGCCTGAGAAAGCTCCTCATTGCCCTCACCAAGGACTCGCAAAAGCGGATGAACGATTCTTGATGCCATGTCTGAAAGAGTGATGTTCTTGGATAATTTGCCAATTGTCTCGATGGCAGCCTTACGCAAATTCGTAGGACCAACCTCAAACATCTTCACGATCGTTGGAACAACAATGTGAACATGCTCTTCGATATTGCTACCGAAGACAACGAAGCTTCTCAAGACGTGAATCGTGGGCTCTCGCTCAGTAGATTTATCTTCCTCGATCAAGTTCAACATGAGAGGAAGAATGTCTGGGAGATGAATCTTGAACTCTCCCTCCAATGCTTTCGAGATCGATTCGATCAAATGAATGATAATGACTCGAATATTAACATTTGTGATGCTGTTGAAGAACTCCTTGATTACGGCGAAAATATCACCCAAGAATGGTCGAATATGCTGCTTGACAATAAGAATGAGAGCACCCAATTGCTGGAAATAAAACTTGAGCATGCTAGCTTGACATGTATGCATCACCTTGATAACACCAGGAATGATTTGTGGAAGGAATGAAACACACCGCAAACCCAAAGTCTGAAAGATGTACATGATTGCCTGTATCACCTTATTGTGATGTGAACTCAAGGATGGATCTTTCAAGATCTTCATGAGGTTATTGATAGCCACGGTAGGGTAGTATTCATCATGCGATGGAGACATGCCTTGCATTAAAAGAGCGATATCAACAGGCGGGGCGTTCTGTTCAACAGGAATCTTTTGGGAAGTCTGTTCGACCTCTCTATGCTTGTATGGATCTAGCGCACCCAATATACCGAGGAGACGAACCGTTTCTCTCCTGATACGAGGTGACGTCTCCGATTTGAGAATGCTGACAAGGGTTCCCAACAATTGTGGATAGTCTAGTAAAGGTTGAATCACATACCCAGATGAGCTTGCTAATTGACCAAGAGCTTTGAGCGCAGCGTCACGCTTGTATGATGAGCTTTGATCCTGGAAAGTATCCAATATAAGCGGCATGAGCTCGGAGAGGAATGGTTTTATATCTTCTCCAGCTACCACAGAAGCCTCGCCAATGCAACTTATAGCAGCTGCAGCAACAGATGAGCTGGGGTCTTTTGTGCGTGGAAGTAAAGCTTCAACAATTGGTTTGATGTACGGTTTTGTAAGCTCCTTTGAATGAACAATCAACACTGACAAAAGAGTAGCAGCTTCTTCCTTCTTTCGACTCGTATTGGCATAATCCAATCTTGATAAGAGTTGAATCAAGGTTTTTCTGAGGGAGGGAACGATGTAAGCAGGGTTGATGGCCGAGAGCCTTCCCAATATTTTGACCGCAACTTTCCGAACGCTGAAGACTTCATCGTTGAGAGCGACAAAGAGTTGTTTCACGTTGTATGCTTGAGATAACTGGGGATCGAAATTTCCTGCCTTGTCAAGACAAGTCAATCCCTCAATTCTTATTTCAGCTACCGGATCCGTAATGGACACACACAATAACTTTTCGACGATCTCATTCACAGCGTCAAGAGCATTCACACTCATCTGATGACATATTGGATCCTTATTGAAGATCTTGCACGATGTAGAGGTAGCTGTTTGACGAATCTTCGCGCTATCACTATCAAGGTAGGTGATGATGCAATACCTGACGAACTCGTTCAATTGATAATCTTGAAATTCAAAGTGTGAGAGAATCTTCAATGCATGAACAACAAGCTCGCTGTCATGAGCACGGCAAGTCTCAGGGTTGTTGAGAATATTGCTAACGCTCATACCTGTGTCCCTGGATATCATTATCAATCTGAAATCACGAGCCAACGATTCGTTTATCTTGGTGGAGCCGTAAGGCGAGCCTGGTGGTTGGAATGTCTTACCAGAAAGCACCAAACTTAAAAGGTTGAGAAGCTTCTTTTCCACCGTGACTCTAAGCGAAGGAATGTTTGTGATAAGCGTCTGTAAGACATTTTCCATGTGTCCTGATAAAGAACAGTTGCTGAACATCATATCCAAGATGTCACGTTGTAAGTGTTTTGTGAGTGCTGGGCCAACTGCGATTGACAATTTGCCAATACAATCGAAGATAGCGGGTTCGGTGTCTTTCCTGGAGGCCCGATACTTTGCTGATCCTGAAGTTGATGCAGAAACGGATGAGAGCGCTGCTCCGGAGGTTTCACCCTTACTGACAGCTTCTGACAAAATCAGCTGAACGCCAGAGTTTGCAGGATAGGAGAGACCATCTCTAATATTGTCCAAGATAGCATCCAAGTAAGTAGCCATCTGGTTCCCAACCTCCAATGCTAGTAAACCAATGCTTTCCAAAATGGCAGATTTGTCACGGTTGCTAGCCTCATTATGCATATTTTTGTACTTTTTGAGTTGGGTGAGGTAGTAATACAATGTGCGGTGCAAATATTTCTCGACGAATAACTCGGGGTTCACACGGCATAAAATGGGATAAATTTTCGTGAGCTCTTGCCTGATGTAGGATACCTTGTGTCCCTTGTAAAGTGAGACATTCTCGTAGATTGTCCCAAACATAGACTTGATATATGGATCATTATGATATCTGAGTAACTCTCTGTACACAAGCAAGGCTCCATGAATCGTCTCGTTGGATGGTGACAGTGCCGTTGTAATCAAGCTGTAACCCGCTGCAAGTCCATTGCTATCGTGTGAGTTGGATTTCTCCATTGCATCAGAGCGGCCCAAAATAGATGACGCCTGGTCAATTAAAAGATGGACCCAACGTCTTCTAACTTCGACTTCTCTCGAGTAAATGATTGAAATGCATCGTTGGAGTGTAATAGCCGCGTCATTACGTATGATAAGCTTGTGGTCTCGAAGAGGTACCCAAATGTGTTCGAGAACCTGGGTGATGTAGCCCTGGAGTAGTAGTGGGGCATTCTCGGATAATGCTGTGAGAATCAATATAGCAGCATGCCGTCTATTTTCGTGTTGGCGGTTGTCGCTTTGAAGCCATTCGATAGCTCTCTTGGCCTCGAAATCAACAAAGTCTCCTGTCAATGTACCACCCGGAGTCGCCAACTTACCCAACGTTTTTGTGGCCTCCTTCATGATTTTGAGATCATTGGAAAGGATGAACGAACTAAGGTAATTCAGAAAACGAGCAGTCTTGGTAGCGTTTTCTTCACCCACACCGCTATCAAAGTCTATCAACGCATTGAGCGCCGCAATTCCGCCTAGAATTTGAGCAGCGTCTTTGCTTTGTAGTAGGTCGAAAATGGTTTTGTTGATTTCATTGTTGTATCTGTTGAACTGTTCTCCTGTAAGATCTCTGGCTATAGAGGCAAGGAAACTGCGTAGTTCTAGAGCACTTCTCGTGCGTTCTTCTTCTTTGACCAGCTTAAGCCCATTGAATATTTGATTGAGTGCCACGCCGTCCACAACCTGGACCTGTGTGGACGAAGACATGGTTTTTTATACGGGCTAGCTCAACTAAAACAGTAATGTAGCGAGCTTATCTGAATAGGAAGCTGGTAAACATCCGTACACCTTGGGTTGGGACCTAGTCTCCGGTTCATTTTAAGCTTGTCTATTTCATGATCGTATTTATGGCACAGAGAACAAAGAAAAGTTACGGACAATACCTGGTCCGTATTCGTCGTAGTCCTGTTTGGTGTAACAGTAACTCTTGAATTCGGCAGTCTGGGCCAACAAAGAACCACCGAACCACACAGCATTCCGCTGTCTCTTGTGTGAAATCACCTGGACGTCCACACCAGTACTCTTGACGCCGCTCAACTTTTCGCTCAATTCTATTCTCTCATTCACCAACAGCTTGATGTCTCTCTGCAACCTTCTGCCGAAATCCTTGAACATGGTGGAACCTCCACTCAACACAATGTTCTTGTAGAGCTTCTTACGAACATCAATTGGAGATGACTGAACGACTTGGTCCACAACGGTAGGCAATGGCGTCAAGTAGTCGGAAGAGCAGATCTCTGGGTTGAAGAAAATCTCTGGAGCCAAAAATCTTTCGTAACCGACATCAACAGTGCTTTTACGCTGAGCAGTCTCAACAATGTACTGAGCAAACTTCTCCTGTGGGTACTGGTCGAACTTCTTGAACTCCTTGACGATGTCGGGACAGACGTAACAGAATTGCTGCTTGATCTTCTCAGCCGTCTGCAAAGACGTGTCGGCTTCACCTCTGTCTCTCAACAAGGACTGAATGAAAAGAGTGATGTCTCTTCCTGCCAATGGGATGTTCTTGATGGCACCGCCGATAACGTAACCTTCGGCCACAGGAATAACGTGGGTAACACCGTCACCAGAGTCAATGACTGTACCAGTCAAGGAACGGTCGGTGACCTTAGCCGAAGTCCAAGAAGCTGCCAAAGCCAAGACGGCCTGGACGGCAATGTACAAACCAGCACAGTTGAACGATTCAAACATAATTTCAGCAGTGCTCTCTCTGTTCTCTGGAGGGTTTAAAGGAGGCTCGGTCAACAAAAAGTAGTGATCCTCCGGTTCACACCGAAGGTATTTGAAAATGGAGTTCTCCCAGAAGCGCTCCATGTGGTCCCAGTTCTCAATCTGTCCGTGTCTGATAGGATAAGACAAACTGTACTTTGGACCGGAAGCAGCGCTCAAGGCCTCGTCACCAATAAAGAAGTCCAAATCTTCCAAGCCTCTCTTACCACTAAGAGCACTACCACTGGAACCTTTGCTCAGTTTGGCGGCAGAAGTGGCTGTTGAAATGGCAGTTGGAAAGACAAAGGAAGGAGAGTCGTTACCAGCAAAACCCAACTTGGTTAAGCCGGTACCGTTGTCCATGACAACCGCAGGGGTACCCATAGACGCCATGGTGATGAATTGTCAGCTTTCTGGATCTTTTAGGTGTCAATTGGTGGAGACTTTTGGAATCCAAAGTAGCTTAGCTGTACGCTTTTTTGGTGCTCTCACACCTGTAGCTAGCCGAGGTCGGCGGGTGGAGATATGAGTTTCACACTACCATCTCTACAACTTTGACAATTTTGACACAAACTCCGAAAAATAAATAATTTATAAGTGTCTAGATGTTTAAATTCTTTTTCTTTACGGGTGGAGGACTATTTTGGAATATAGTGTACGCTGGCTTTTCGAAGGACTTGCCTATTTATGAGACAAAGATACGCTCAACTCACGTCAGGATTCCTCTGTCCCCATTCTGCTAATTCTACAGATAGAACATCATTCCCGTATATATATGTACTATGTGCTTGTATAACGTGACCTCTTCGGCTCTATCGAACCCCCTAGTACTCGTCCTTCCCGCTGATGATCACATCGTTGATCTTCAAGATCATTCTAGTCAACTGCGTGGCCAACAACAACTGCTGCTTCTTCCCGATCAAGGGGTCGATCACAAAGAGCTCCTTCATATCATTAGTGCCCTTACCCAAACAATCGACACCCAAGTGGGATGACTTCTCGAGGATCTGCTTGGACTTAAGGTTAGACAAGGTCTCAATTGGATCGAGACCGGAGTTTTCTGCAAGTGTAAGAGGGATCTGATCCAATGCAGTGGAGAAGGCTCTGAAAGCGTACTGATCAATGCCCTTTTGCTGGTCAGCAGCTTCGCTGACAGCGATAGAACACGTCAATTCAGCAGCTCCACCACCGTAGATCACTCTGCTCTCTCTGATCAAGTTTCTGACAACACAAATGGAATCATGCAATGCTCTCACACCTTCGGCGGCGATCATCTCGTTGGAGCCTCTGATGAAACATGTGACAGCCTTGGTGTTGGAACAGTCCTCAACAACCAACATGCGGTCTCTAGTAGTACCGAACTCGAGCTCCCTGATAGTGCCTGCATGGCCCAACTTTTCAGCAGCCAAGTGCTCAAATCTGGGCACAATACGGCCGTTGGTGGCAATGGCAAGCAACTCCAATTCGGATCCACCAATCCATCTGATAGCGTTCAATTTGTTAGCCAACAACAAGTGGTTGGCCTCGTCGTCGAAACCCCATTGACATGCAACAACATTAGCACCGGACTCCTTCACTCTGTCGATCATTTCGATAAACTTCTTCTGCTCGTATTCTTGCAAAGCCTTGAACTCCTCCACACTGGAGATGTCCAACTTATGCTTCGTCTTTGGCTTTGGTGGTTCGAATGGGCACGTCAAAATAGCGATCTTACAGTCCTTGATCTCCTTGGCCATTTGTGGGTGGGAGAACTCCTTGTCCAAAAGAACACCTTTGATAAGAGCGGAGTCTTCAATACCACCACCGACTTTGCTCTCCATCTTGATCAACTCAAAGTCCACGTCTCTTCTCTCCATGTCAGCAACCGACAAGACAGCATCCACGGCCATCTGTGCAAAGTGATCATGAGCCTTTGAAACAATCTTGGAGCCCAATGAGGTCTTGGCGGCCT
The DNA here is from genome assembly GCF_003013735.1 of Candidozyma pseudohaemuli. Lineage (NCBI taxonomy): Eukaryota > Fungi > Ascomycota > Pichiomycetes > Serinales > Metschnikowiaceae > Candidozyma > Candidozyma pseudohaemuli. Next base: position 100,499 of record NW_020194457.1, on the reverse strand, counting down.
TCAACAAGTTCGAGTCGGTTTTCTCAGCACTGATGCTGATATTGTCTGCTACCTCGTCCAAGTGCTGGCAAGCGATCTTGCATGCCTCGTCGAATCCATTGGCAATCTTGATGGGATGGATACCTTTTTCGATAAGCTCCAAAGCTTGGTCCAAAAGAGCACTAGCCAACACGACAACACCTGTAGTACCATCACCGATCTCGTCATCCTGAGACTTGGCCAACTCCACCAAAAGCTTAGCGATTTCGTTGTCCAAGTCCATCTGGGACAAGATGGTAGCACCATCATTAGTGATTGTGATGTCACCGTCCTGACTGACCAAGATCTTGTCCAAACCACGAGGTCCCAATGAAGTTTTCACGATAGAGGCGACTGATCTGGCAGCCAAAATATGTGACTTGGTAGCCTCAACACCGTGTTTTCTCTGCTTTTTGCCTTGATCTCTGACAATGATGAATGGTCTTCCCATCTCATCCTGTGCCACGATGGCATTGGAGAGGTCCGGGATTCCTGGTTGTGCCATATTTGGTTTGTAGTTAAGACACGAGAATCGACTTTTTTTTCTACAGTGTGTGAAGGATTTTCGAGTAGTAGCTCGGCACCCGTACCTCATACATAACAACAACTAAATTGGAAGGCCAGAGAGGGTATTAAAGGGATGAATGGAAATGTGTTTTTATTAAATAAGCATTCTTTTCCTTGACTAGATTAGACTTTTGAATGATTCGAGATCTTTGTTGGTCGAAAAGGTGCAAATAGACGTTGAGTGGGCTAATCGGTGGACGGAACTGAACAGCTGATTACAAACAAGAAGTCATTATGGGGATTTCTTCTTTTACAATTTTATACTCACTACATAGACTGGAGTGCTTGTCTGTTCTTCGCTTGAAACAGGGTTTTTTGATACTACAAGTTTGGCTGCGAAAAACAGAACACCACATCAGAGCATGGTTTAGACACAATAGATGTAGAAGAATATATGCACAAACCTCTCTTCTCGAAGCTTCGAACATTTCATTTATTTGTGTGTTGAATCTCGTGCTCATTGCCATTTTTCAGCCAGGCAGATCCTTTCTTCAAAACCAAAATGGGCTATTCTGATGCAAACAAGAAACCCCCTAGCCGGTAGGTTAGGAATGGAATGGGCATCCTTACAACCAAGACGTTTATTAAAGCAAATTCTTCATTGAAAGATTTGCCACCATCATAGACCGATATTGCGAGCTCCAAACGCATTTGATCTGTTCGAGAAGGTGAAACTACTCATTGGATCTTACAAAAGCTATCTTCCAGCGTTCTGGTCAGCACCTCATCTCGATCCAGTGTTCCTGAAAGGGTATACCCAATTGCATGCAACAGTGTATTAACGATCCAGATTAACCTTCATGCATACGCAGATAAACGGTTGGAAAGTCAAAATTATAATACACAAGAGGACCAATTTTACGAGGGGACCAAATATGTTAAATTGACATCTCTTCGAAATAGGTTCCAAAATGCTCACTACGTTGCCTTTACCGTTATGTCTAAGCCCCGCATTTCAGTTCATCACCAGCTCATCGCATCTCATCGGAGTAAACGTAAAACTGAGCTGTGATTATGGAACCTTACAAAATTTGTCAACTCCGAATCTAACCCACGAACGGAATGATGGATGTCTTTCAGCCGTCTCCGCTCATAACCTCTCCGTATTGGGTCTAGAGTGCCGCGATCAGATAATAAGAAAAATGCAGCCGCTGAGGTGAAAAAAAATTGAGAGCCTTATAAACGAGCATCGGACATCGAAAAAGTTCACTATCTAAAACATCAGCTTGCAACAAAAATGGCCGACATCGATGTGGACAACGCTTCTTTGGAGCAGTTGAGAGACGTTTTGTGCAACAAGTCTGGAGACGTTGTTCTTGCCAACCGTTTCAGAGCTCTTTTCAACTTGAAGAACATCGGTGCAGACTCTGAGGATAAGGAGACCGTTCACAAGGCTATCGACTACATTGCCGACTGTTTCAATGATGACTCCGAGTTGCTCAAGCACGAGGTCGCTTACGTCTTGGGTCAGATTAGAGACATCTACGCTAACAAGCACTTGAAGGCTGTGTTGGCTGACACCAACCAGCAGGTCATGGTTAGACACGAAGCTGCCGAGGCCATGGGTGCTATCGGTAACGAGGAGGTTTTGGAGATGTTGGAGGACTACTACAAGAACGACCCCTCTGTGGAGATCAGAGAGACTTGTGAACTTGCTATTGACAGAATCAAGTGGGAGAACTCCGAGAAGGCCAAGGCCGAGAACCTTGAGAAGTCCGCCTTCACCTCGATCGACCCTGCTCCTCCTTTGGCCACTGACCAGGAAGCCAAGGTTGAGAAGTTGCAGAAGCTCTTGAACGACCAGGACAAGTCTTTGTTCGAGAGATACAGAGCCATGTTCAGATTGAGAGACTTGGGTACGGATGAAGCTGCTCTTGCCTTGGCTACCGGTTTCGACGACCCATCTGCTTTGTTCAGACACGAGATTGCCTACGTTTTCGGTCAGTTGTGTAACCCTGTCACTGTTCCTTCATTGATCAAGGTGTTGAAGGACCTGAAGGAGGCTGGTATGGTCAGACACGAGGCTGCCGAGGCTCTTGGCTCGATTGCCACTGACGAGTGTTTGCCTGTTCTTAAGTCGTTCCTCAACGACGAGGAGAAGGTTGTCAGAGACAGCGCTATTGTCGCTCTAGACATGTACGAGTATGAGAACTCCAACGAGTTGGAGTACACCACGGTCAAGACGTAACTGGGAAGGAATCAACGTAATGTGTATTAAAAGATAAACTGTTAAATGTATGCCAGAAGTAAATATGCTAGTTGTTGGTCCTGAAACGGTAACCACAGTTGGTACAGGTGTAGAAGACAGTTGCACCCTCATCGGCAGAACGCAACTGAAGCGTGTGGTATTGCATCTCCTCGTGGCCACACTTGACACACTTCTCTTTGATAGTAGCACCTTCGTCGAGCTCTTCGCTGTTCAACGACGTCTTCACCACAGACTTCTTCATTCTGAGTGCGGATGGGAAAGCATCCTCAGACGACTTGGTCACCACCTTAAGGTTTGCAAACTTCTTCGAGGGGTAGGATCTTTTACAGACACCGCAGTCCAAGGTAGGAGCTGCTGACACGGAGTCTAGCAAATTTCCACAGTCCACGCAGAATATAAGAGAGCCAACCACGGACATGGTGATGTATTCTAAATCTCATCGCAGCTTTTTTCAACCTCATCACTCTGCGCACACTGCACATCGAGCATACCTACTGATCCACATTATCTCTAGCGCACAACTACATTAGCTAAAATGAGACAGAAAAGGGCCAAGAGTTACAAGAAGCAGATGAATGTGTATCTTCACACGTTCAAGTTCAGAGAACCTTTCCAGACTATCGTGGATGACGAAATCGTCTTGACCTGCGATAAGGCTTCCTTCAACTTGCCCAAGGGCCTCACCAGAACCATCCAGGCTGAGCTGAAGCCCATGATAACCCAGTGTTGCATGCAAGCGTTATATTTGACAAACAACCAGCCTGCTATTGACTTGGCCAAGTCGTTTGAGAGAAGAAGGTGCAACCACTTTGGTAATCCAAAGCCTCCAGCCGAATGCATCGAGTCGATTGTCAACATCGACGGAGAGAATAAGCACAGATACGTTGTGGCTACGCAGAATACGAAATTGAGAAAAACTCTTCGAGGGGTGCCGGGTGTACCACTTATTTTCATGAACCGTTCGGTGATGGTGATGGAGCCTGCTTCAGATGCCACCATGAGAGCTGCTACACTTAGTGAGAACGCTAAGCTCACAGCAGGTCTTAACGACACCAAGATCGGCTACATCAAGAAGGAAGAGGAAGCTGAGGAGGAGCAGCCACAGAAGAAGAAGAGAAAGGGTCCCAAGGAACCAAATCCACTCAGCATGAAGAAAAAGAAGAGCGGTCCAAAGGAGACAGTGGAACCAGAAAGTGAAAAGCCTAAGAAGAAGAGAGCTAGACGTCATAAAAAGAGCACAGAGGAGTCTAATGGCGATGCCAATGACTCGCCACAGGAAAATGGCAACGATGCCCAATAACCTTGTATATTAACCAAATGCATTTACATCAAATGAGACCCAGGCCGCTTATGTAGTTTGTAGAATCTCGAAGGAATTATCTCCGTTCGATTCCTCAACCTTTGGGGTGGAGTGACCTGGACTGCTAGAGCTGTTGTTCATGACATTGTTGTTGTCTACCTTCAACACCTCTGTGATATCGTCATCAACCAAACACATCTTGCAGTCGAACGCTATGAGCTTCTCACGAAGCATGCTTTTAAAGGTTTTCAGTAACATGTACAAATTGTCTTCCTTCTCCTTGTCCATCTCGCGGAGCGAGGGAGAAAAGAAGACGAAGGTAGATTCTTTCATACACTTGACGTCAAACTCCTCATAACCTTTGTTGGTCAGCAATATTTCACCGACCGCCTTTCTGACAGATGCCTCATTGACACCGAAAAATGTATCTCTGATTAAGAGAGCGTTGCAGAGCTTTTCGTCTAGCTGTGTGAGTTTGAGCTCTTCAAGCTGGATCCTCTTGAGCTCTATTTCATGTTCCTTCTCTATGGTTTGATGGATCGTCATCTTCGGAACCTCTGTTCTCTCTGTAATTACAATGAACACTGCCCTATTGGGTTCCTTATCTTGTGACTCCGTGTAAAGCTTGAACGTAGTTGCGAGCTCTTTGATGAAGTCTCTTTGGGGCTTCATCATTGGTTGGAAGTGGTGAGTATTTTTAGTAGGTGCACCAGCTGCTTTCAAATCTTGATAGTCACTGATGAAATCTCTCATAACAGCCTCCATTTTCAGACACCAGTTCTTCTGTCTTTTGTAGACACTGAGAATCAGCTCAGGGTATGGATTCTCAAAGACTTGTGGCGAAACATTAAAGATTTGGCGTAACTCCTCCTCTCGCTTGGCATGAGCACAACCATCATTGCACTCTAATATGGTACCAATTCTAGTCTCCTTGGCTGATGAGGCTCCACATGGAACTTCCCTAGTTAATCTGCCACACAAGCAGCTGATTTCGACCGGTTGATTACAGACAAAGCTATCACAAGGGGAGGCAAAAGCGTGGTGACACTTGCGAACACAAATATGAGGACATGTCTTTCTAACCTTACGGCAGAAAGATTGGCAAGATGCAACCTCGGCATGATTACCCTCGGTGCAATCTTTTGAACAAGCTCTGTTGCAAGGATGCCCGCATTCCTTCTTGACAGTGCAGATTTTGCCGCATGAGACACCATTGATAGAGCACATCACATTCTTGATCTCTTTGTCGCCACAATTACATTTCTTTGTGACAAGCGTGGTGCACTTTGGACATCTGTCATCATCGGTGTGGCACCAATGCGGCTCTTGTGGATGACCGCATGGCTTCTCACGGATACACTGTTCGTGGCATTCCAATTTCGTTCCACATCTTACTGGAGCAGGGATGACCGTCTTGCCGCAATGACACACCAAATCATCGTTGGAAGATTCGTAGCACACGCCACAAGGACCGCTATGACACAAGGCTTCACAACGATGCTGCCCACATGACTTCAATTGGTTGCATGTTCTTGTACAGATGTGAACTGGTTCCATGGTGAGTACCTGGTCCTCGAAGTTCGTTCTGGTCTTGTTTCTAATCTGCTTCTTCACTTCACGCTCTCTCTTGAGTGCAACTTGCTCAAACGGACAGCACCTCTCTCTGTGAACATGATGACGGCAACTGAGAGGAGCTGAACATTTCCTGAGACAGCGGGGCTTGAAGCCTTGCTGAAGAGCCTTGCAAGGAACAATAAACGAGTTGGCCTCACACTCACACTTCGTCTCTATCAAGTTGAAACACTCACAAGGACCTTCGTGGCACTGAGCAAGACAGGTACATCCACATCTGAGTTTCTTTCCACACACGTTCTCACAAGCAGGCATAGGATCGGTACACTTTGTACGCTTTAAAGAGTCGAATGGAGTCTTGCCACAGTAGCAGCTGTTCACGACATCTGTAGCAAACTTACAGTGTGGCTTCTCCTTGGCCAAAGGCTGGCAGTCGAGCTCCTCAAAATGCTCGTCACAGTCGTAGTATTGAATCGTGACGTTCTTGCATTTCGTTCCACCAATGAACTTCTCGTTATCCTTGAAGCTAATTTCAGGACGGAAGTCCTTGCACTGAATTGACTTCGTGTTCTGTCCACAGTAGCACGATACGTCAATCTTTGTCTTGCAAGGACCACAGAACCCTGAATGACAATTGCCCTTGGAACAAGCATGGCCTAGCATACAAACTTTTGTTTCACAAGCATCTTCACATTGCCATCCCATCTTGTATGGTGTCACCAAGCAAGGAAGCTGCTGCTTATGCTTACCACATTTGCAGTTCATCAAAGGGCCCATGGCACCACACTCAGGATGCTTTCCTGGATGGCACACAGAGGAACAAGAATGGACACAGTGTGGATATTTTTTGTTGCAAGGGTTCCCACAGCTAAAAGGAATCAAGCTGTCTGCTGTGGGATTATTGACTCTTCCACACCAACATGTGAACGAAGACGGAAGCTTCTTCTGTTCAAAGCTGCACGCCGGGCATCTCCAGGTCTTCTGTTCGGTTGTAGACGATCCTCTCTGTGCCCAATCACGGATACAGTCAAGATCGTATACTCTGTAGCAGTTTCGGCAGTTCCAGACTTTCAGATGTCTATCGATCTCACAAGTACAGACCAAGCAGACATAGGTGCCTTCGTCAATTTCCTGGACAATTGTCGAGGCTAACGATTCATCGTGTTGCTCGACTTCGTAATCTTCAGGATCTGACTCTGAATCCTCCTCGAGAGCTTCACTAGCTGAAAATCCATCGCTATCGCTCTGGTCATCGGACGCTTCCCCAGCTTTGAGTTCCAGGGTCGCTATCGACGACAGGGAGGTTCCTTGGCCTAATACACTAGGTAGTGATGTTTCACTATTCGGCTTCTCTTTTTCTCGCTCTTTACTCGAACACATCGTGAAGAGATGGAAGTGGAATCTCGGGCTTTTTCACTGTGCGGAAGCCCGATCTGTGAGTGATAATGAGTAATGGTGAGGGATGCATGTAACCTAAAATAAGAAGATAGGGCAAAGATACATGGCAAAGGATCCATTTGTATTTGCTTCGATATTGTTGAAAATTGACATTATTGGATTAAATATGCTCATTTAGTATTCTTGCTAGTCATCGGTGTTCGCAAAATGGTTGCAAAATCGAGTGCGGTCTCCATATTGTTCTCTTCGCTAAATATCCATTAATATAATAAACAACACCAACGACTTTTTTTTTAATCGAAATTATTTAAAGGTGATTTACTACCTCGCTATTGTCCCCACGTGAGGTTACGCCAAAATTCCACCGCTTAGCAATAGATATGTACGAGTCAGGCAGCCTCGCTAAATGAGACATCAGACTCAAAGGTACCCAGATAAGCAGATGCATAGCGGACTTTTTACACTGACACATTAATTACCAAAAAAGGTGCTTCTTCTACGAAGATACAGCTGCGGTAACATTATCATCAATTAAACATGCAATATAGTAGTAAAGGAGTGTGTTTAGTTGGCACGGATACTCTTCCTCTTGAAGAAGTTCATTACTTTGCGGGCTGCACTGGCTTCCTTGCCTCTAACATAGGTGCCGTTGGCGGGGCCCGATGATGATTTTCTTGAGTGGTTAGACCTTCCTGAAGAACCAGATCCAATTCGCTTCTCTTTGGCGGCACTGGAGTGATTGGCAACGTTAGCGTCGTTTAAAGGCTCTAAAATTTTACGACCGTTGTTCGTTGGTGTGCTCGGCCTATTGTCGACCTGGGTTGAGGACTCATTAAATGAGCTGTAGAAGGATATTAAGCTGAATCTGTTCCTCTTTTTTGTATCTTTCAAAGCGGTATTATCGTTTGTCTCTCCCCTTCTAGGATACCCGCTACTTTCTTTTGCGACGGGAGCATTTTCGTCGTTGGTTACCTCACCAAGTTGGTCCTTCTTATCAATGTCTTCCTGTGTGATAGTGCTTTCTGTACCAGCAGCTTTCTCCGTCTCATCTCCAACAGCAACAGGCGAATCAGTTTGCGTGTCAAATGTTGGCAGCTGATTAATTTGTGGTGTTTGATGCGACGGTTGAAGTTCCGTCTCTAGCTTGGGGATCAGCGAGGACGAGAATTTATGAGCACTATCGGAGAAGTTTGATTTTGTTGGCAGCTCACTGAGTTCAAGTTGTTCCATTTTATCTTCAAGGTAGCTCAAGACCGAATTGCGTTTGTTTTCATGAGAATTCAAATCTTTCGTGAGAACACCGTTGACATTAATAGCCGTGACGACAGAGTCACGCCTACTATTGCGAGGTTTGATGGAATGATTCAGACCAGGACTGCTCTGGAATGATTCAACAGGCTCAGGAGATGGCTTGGGTGGCGAATTTGACAAGAACTGAGGCATTCCCATCTTCATATAGTCAAGCAAGTTACCGGAGATGTTTTGCCCAGACATGATTGAAGAAGACATCAGCCCTGGGTGGTAAGAAGTGGGTCTTGGCTTCTTCTCAGAGTGTGGTAGTCTGTGCACCATCTTAGCATCGTGATGCTTGTCGTTCTTGTGAGGGAATTCATTATTAGTTGGGCTCTCTGCGATTGTGGGTATAGCACCGCTGTAAGTCGAACCTCTTGTTGGTGATGGGAATTCACTGTTGTTACTGATGATGCTCAGATCTGCGTCAAAGGCCAAAGAAGCTCTCTTGGCCTCGCGCTCATTGACCATAGCTTGAAGAGCAAGGCTTGCAGTTGGGTATGTACCAGAGACTGATGCAGATTTTGAATGACCTTTGTGGAATGCAACTTTAGTGGGGGAAGTATCTCTTGTGGTACCGACGCTTCCTGAGCGATTTCTGGTTGTGGAAACTCCACTTGAACCTGAACTTGGATCATTAGGCGGCAATGCAACAATGGTGGCCAAGGACGAAGATGTAGTGGGTGGGGAGTATATGATGTTGGAGTTTGAAGTGTATGATCTTCCCTGGGCAGACTTGGCAGAGCCCAAGATCAAGGAGGAGGAGTTTGTATTCTCCGCGTACATTGTGTAACGCTTGCTTCTTCTTTGGATAGGATCAACGGTAACCTCCTTCTTCTCCGTGCTAAGCTTGTCCCATTCAGGTTGCCTGATGGAAAGTAAGCTTGCATATGGTGCCAACCAGGAATGCCGGCGGATTTCGTCCATGGTGATTCTCTTGTGTGGAGCAGGAACGATGGTTCTGCGGATCAAGTCTCTGGCCAATGGAGTGATGTATTCGGGGAACGTGAGGGGCGTTTTGTAAATGTAGTTGTATAAGCGGGTGATGTCAGTGCCGTCTTCATTTTCAGCATCGTCGTCATAGGGAAGATAGCCTGCAAGCATAGCGTAAAGGATGATTCCCATGGACCAAATGTCTACTTTGCGGCCTTCGTAGGGAGCTTGAGATAAGACCAATTCAGGAGCAGCGTAGCAAGGCGAACCGCAGGAAGTTTTCATGAAGTCGCCACGTCTCGAGCTGAAACAATTGACGAAGCCAAAGTCGGAGATAATGATGTTCTTGTGCTTGTCAAGCAAGAGGTTCTCCAACTTAAGGTCACGATGAACGTAACCTTTCGAATGCATGTAGTCGACGCCACTGACAAGTTGGGCGAAGAGCTTTCTGGCAAAGTCCTCCTTGAGGTGTTTATGCTGCAAGATGTAGTCGAACAACTCGCCGCCAGGAGCGTATTCGAGCACGATACCGATGTATTCGCCTGACTTGACGACTTCGACGAGATTGACGATGTTGGGGTGTGTGAGTTGTCTCAAGGAGTTGATTTCTCTGTATACTTTGATCTCGGATTCGGAACCTTTACGGAGGGAGTCTCTTCGAATGAGTTTCACAGCGACTTGGGAAGGATGCTGTCCATTAGTTCTCCAGCCAAGCTTGACTTTCCCAAACTCGCCTTCGCCCAAAGTGGACCCTAGAACATAGGTACCCAAGCGCATTTCTCTGTAAACCTTCTTGCCTGGAGCAGCCAGCGGGAGGGCAGCCGAGGTTGAGACGGGCCGGACAGAGCTATCGACGGCCGCCATGATGAAGGAAAAAAGTGTTTGGTAGTTTTTGGAACAAGAAGGAGGAGTAGGTGTTGATAAGGCGCAGACGTTCTGGTGTTGTTACAGCGCTATGTTATTGTGTTTAGCTTTAGCCTGAAAATGGAAGGATGTAAACAAACGCTGTGCAGAGCAGCGAACCTGACAGGCGGCTATATTGGGCAACAGACGGGATGGAGATCAACCGATTTTAACGATAATTGAAAACAAATGAAAAAACAACAAGACAGAAAAGTGGTCTTGAATTTTTCTCTTTTGGAATATGGCAAACTAAATTTGGTTTCGAACCGGCGGGGAGGGGTGTGGCAGGTCCCTGGGCGCGAAGATGCTATTCTGGTATGAAACCTATTCAGAACCTGAAAAACACGATGTGAGGTTTCAGCAAGTGGTACCACCAGCAAGCTCCAGACGGGTATTTGTTTCAGAAGAGCAAAGTGGGAGCTTTGGCGAGGCTGCAGAAAAAATGACAAAGCTAAGCGATAAAGAAAGAAGCTATGGCGTGAGTTCTTTTTGATTTTTTCCTAAAGCAGCTCGTCTGTGGAATCTATTGTTAGCCGGTTCTGTGGGGTGGAGACGGTGATTTTTTTTTTGTTTCGCTTTTGGCACTCTACCTCGAGATTTCGCTGGAGGTGTGCTGCGGGAATGTTCGATCGGGTGCGATTTGGCGCCAGGCAGCGTTACGCAAGGAATGTGGAAAAGATCAGAGGGAGAAAACACAAGAGTAGAAAAAACAAAATTTAGAGTCGCCTGTCGCCACGTTTATACCGCTCAGCGCCGCACAACTAAGGAGCTCATTCCCGCCGTTGTCAGGTCGACTCCGCAAGACTAAGAACAGATGACTATTTCGCAGCCATTGAACCAAGGTACCTCGGAGGTGCCGGCTTGGGAAAGTGCACAACAAGAAGACGCACCACACAATGCAACGAGTTGACGGTGAGTTGACGACGGCAGCACCGGGAGGTGAATGAATTTGAATGCTAACGGGTTTATCGATGGATTTTGGGTGGCTCAATTGAAGAGAAGTCACCTCCCTGATCCATTACCTCATAGTCTTATCATTCCAGCGCGGCCGCACGGGGCCCCTAAAAGGGACATTTTCTTGATCCCCTCCGCCCGGTGAGCTAAAATACCGAGTGGGGGGGTGCCATGGATCAATTGTTCGTTAAACCTTATCTGATCGGTTTGGTCAGCCATTTTCATCTTGTCTTTTTGGGAAAGTGGGCCAGCATGCCTTGAGCTTATCGCCACGGCTGAAACGGTGATTGGCTGCTAACGAATAAATGCCGATCAGCACCTGGCTTATCCGGTGGGCTTTGAATCTGGGGAATTAGTTCGGATGTGTGATCCGGGGCGTGCCTGGTAAAAGGTACATCGGGAGCATGCGGTGGGTTTCTTAGGGGGGTGCGGCCCAACAAGACATTCTGCCGCTCTTCAGTGGAAAAATGGGATCTTTAAGCTGAAATCGGGCATTGTTGGTTTTCTTGACCTGGGACTTTTGGTTTCGCAGCCAGTCAGCCTTTCAGTTGAGCTGCACGAGCCAGAATGCAACCAAGCGCAAAAATGTAGCCTATACAATTTGCTCAAATCGATTGTAGTTTCATTGATTACCTGACATGCGCAAATTACATAGAAACTGTTAATGTTTCATTGCAGCCGTTGTGCTTCACCTTTGCCAGTGCTGCACTATGAGTGCCCTACTGCACGTCTAACTACTACGCACTGGCTTCTGTTTACGCGTCGCATCAAGATCTTGTCTCCAGCAACTTCTTACCTAAATGGTCACGAGAAAGTCTAAAACACCAAAGGGTGACATCTGGCTCAACGGCTTGATCCCCACAGTCTCCAAACCCATCCCCACCAAGGAGCTCATCAACCGTCTCCTGGCGTTGGCTGACCACCTTTCAGCTTTGGATCAGGCCTCTGTTAGTCCAGAGAAATATGCTGACATAGCCAAGGATCTAGCCAACAAAAAGCTTTTAAATCACCAGAATGAAGCTGTGAAAGCCCATACGTGCTGCGCTATTGCAGATATCTTACGCATAAACGCTCCTGATGCTCCATACCTGGACGAGGAGCTCTCTAGAATCTTTAGATCGTTCTTTGCTCAGCTAGGCCATGCTTGGGACACAAATAATTCCTTTTATGCTCAACAGTCGTATGTTTTGACCCGCTTGGTCGAGGTCAGATCAATTATCTTGGTGGTGGACTTGCCTGATGCCGCAGAGCTTATCACTCTATTGTTTGATACCATGTACGAACTAGCAGCAAAAGGGTTCCCGCAGAAGCTCGAACAACTCGCTGCAGACATGCTTGCTGGAGTCATTGCAGAAGCAGAAATTATCCCTAAAAACGTCGTCTCCACAGTGTTCAAGAGCTTGACGTTTACGGGCACATCGCTCACAGGAAATGCCTCCAACATCTCCCACCCGGGCTTCACCTTCTCTGTAGCAGTGTGTGAGGGTAACATTGACAAAATGTCGAGACAGGTGGCCAAACTATTTTCCGAGATGCTTGATGAAAGCGCCACTCCTACGGCCACCACTACAACCAGCACGAACGCATCGTTCAAAACGCTAGACAAGATACATAAATGGTCAGTGCAGATTTGGAAGCATGTCCCCGAAATGCTCGGATCAATCATAGGGCTCATTGGTGATGAGCTCACGTCCGACTCTGAAAAGATCCGTGTATTGGCTACCGAAACTATCGGTGAGATATTGGCCGTTTCAGAGAACAACACATCCCACACCAATATCGACAGCAATTTGATCCATTTTTTTACCGCGCACAAAAGTACATGGTCGAGTTGGCTTAAGAAATCTGCAGACGTCTCCGCTTCTGTCCGCTGTGCCTGGGCTACACTGCTCCCTGCGATACTTGATTCACCATCCATAACAACAGAAATGGTTAACGACTTACGAGAAAATATCAAAAAGTGTTTATTGGATTCTAGTGAGAAGGTCAGATTGGCTTCATGTAAGGCAATCGAAAGCTTAGCATTTCCAATATTCACAAGTAAACTTGCAGACGAGGAGCTCCTCCAAACTTTGTTCTCCGTATTGAGAGAACGAGATGAAGAGATCAGAACCTTGGTTATAAGGTGTCTATGCTATGTCTACGATAACTTTATGAAACTGACGATGGAAGATGAAGTTGTCGACTTTGGCAGTCTAAGAGCTTCGGAAGTCAAGCGTGTTGAGCATATGTTGAGAAATGAGTTTCCAAATAAGTTCATTCAACTTAACTACATCAACCTCGTTTCCATCACAACAGTCGTCGATGTTGAGTTATTTGAGAATGTTATCCCCTTCCTGAACAATGCCACAACTCGTTGTGCTCGCCTATGCCATTTCTTTTCCACTCTAGACCAGAAGAGCAGAGAAGCATTTACTGCTGTACTTTCACGACAGAAAAAGTACTCTAGTGCGTTGACCAAATTCATAGAACTTTCCGACGAATATCATTCGAAAGAAGTGGTGGAGGATAACAAGGAGAATGCTAGCGATGGTGACGTGAAGGAAAGCAAGAGAATCACAGATGAGATACTTCGCAAGGCCGATAAGCTCTATCAGTGGTTATCAGTTATGATGCCAGAAAGCTTCAATTCTCGAGCGTGTCTTGAAAAACTTTTTCTTCTGAACAACTCCAGGCACATGAAGCTCATACTGAATTGTATTTCCAGTCATCTGGATTATAAAACTATCAAGAACTCCATAAAAGAGTTGATCGTGAGTTTGAATAATCAGAAGGCCAAGAAATCTCCCAAGGGTTCAGCCACCACAGCAGAAGTGATATCGACATTGAAGTTGCTTCTCTACAGAGCCTCGCCTATCTTTTTTAACAGAACTAACATCTCTGAGATTATGATGATCTCAAAAGATTCCCAGCATGAATTTCACTCTGTGGCTAATGAACTTCTCGAATTGGTGGCAGCATCTAATCCCGAAGTACTTCGAGACCAACTCCTGGTCATGGCGGATTTGCTTGTGACTGATGATATTTATAATCCGAAAAATCCCCTCGATTCGATTTTACGATCAATTCACCATTATCTTAAAACCTCGCCTAAGGATTTTCCGGATAGTTTGATTTTCACTGATAGATTGCTAAGATTGGCTCAAGAAGGATCGCCGGAACAGGCCAAATATTCCGTTAAGATCCTAGGCCATCACCAACAAAAGGAACACTTTCTTTCAGAAATCGTTTCCAACCTGCTTCCACTAGACCCAGAAAGCGCTCATTTCACAACCAAGCTAGCTTCCATCGCTGAAGTCAGTCTTATTGAACCTTTCGCCGTTGAAGACCATGTAGGGGACATCAACAATGTGATTACCGAGCAAGTGCTCAAGCAAAACCGTCGGCCAGAAAGTGATAATCCAGGAGTTGATTGGATCACGGACGATGACTTGAAGTTGGGTCATCAGTCATACGAGCTTCTTAATGAGAAGGTCCTTGCAATTCGCTATATTGTTAACAGGATAAGAGGCTTGTGCCGCTCGGAAACCAACAATTCTGATGCCGCCTTCGTGAAACAGTTCGAAAAGCCTATAAGGCTTCTCTCTCTCATCATCGCAACAAGTGGCGAGATTGTGAGGCAAAACGACAAGCTGAATCCAACACCAAGACTCTATCAAATGCGCTTGCGTTTGGTAGCTGGATTGGGAATACTAAAGCTAGCCAAGATCCCCGCCTTGGATGTTTTGATCGACTGCAATATTCTTAGAAAAACTGGTCGCTTGATGTATGATCTGTCAAAGCAGGTTAGAGAGAAATTCATGAGGACATTGCATAGCTGCTTGTCTAGCTTTGAAATTCCGGAGAGATTTTTATATCTCGTATTCATGATGGGCCATGAGCCGGATCCACAATTGCGTACTCGTGCGGACACATGGGTAAAATCCACGTATCAAAAACTCGATAAGAATAATGATACAACGTTCGAGCGCTCTCTTTCACGATTGATACATGGTGTTGCGCATGATGAAAAGTTTTTGAGCTATTCCGAAGGTGTTGGAGGTGACAGCACTTCCAGAGATTTCCAAGCCCTTGAATACGCTCTGAAATATCTCAACATGTATCTTTTGAACATCGCAAAAGATTCAAACATCTCACTTCTTTACTATATTGCAAGTCGTGTGAAACAATACCGGGATGCCACACTCCCCTCGAAGGAATATGAACTTGCAATGATACCTCCAGCAGCGATGAGGTTGTACAGAGTTTCAGAATTGTGCCAATTGATGATCAAAGAATACGCAGATTTAAAAAACTATACATTGCAGACCTGGCCTGGTAAGATGAAGCTTCCAGCGGATCTTTTTTCACCTATGGAGAATTTCGAGGAGGCACTGAAGGTGCTTGAAAAGCAATACATTGAGGATGACTTACAAATCCAGCTTCGTGGGAAAATGAAGGCAATTCTAGGTCGCTCGACGACTAAAAGGCCCATTGGAGTACATCCTACTCCTGCCAAAAAGCGCAAGCCCAACTCCAAAACACCCAAGCAGACCAAGAAACCCAAACAACCGAAAGAGTCTACTTCAAAGAAGGTGTCACCACCGAGAAGAAGCTCAAGAGCCACAAAGAAGGTGACATACTCTTACGGCTCTGGAAGCGAACTTAGCGAGGAAGAGATGGTCAGTGGAGATGACTACGAAAGTGATTACGATTAGAAGGATGATCATGCAAAGGTTCGTTATTAATGCTATGTATTGTTTATGCCTCCATAGATTTGATGGTGTTGAATTTCCGGCTCCAGCACTCCTCAACAAGTAGTTGAAGTCTAGTAGCAGCAGGAAATGACTTTCGCTTTCCTTCGGCCGCTAATCCTTTCTCGATAACATTAAATAGCTTGACAGCTTGTTTGTAGTATGTTCTGTAGAAGCTTTGGGCTGAGACCTCCCACCAGTTGCTTAGAATGACAAAATGAACGTTAGTTACGACAGACAAATCGGTGTTCAAAATACGGGCGATGGCTCTCCACTCTGCGCTTTGGTCAAAGTCACCCAGGCTCGAGCTATGACTTTCTCTGCAAATAGCAGCCCATAGCGTCATTATTCCTCCAATGCGCTCCTCGTATTTGACCTCATCCTCCCATTTATCGTCTGAACGTTTCCAGCCCATTCTTACACGTCCCTCCTCGGTGTCAATGGAGCAGGAGTATCCAAGGATGAAGCAGCACTTCTTCACGAAACGAGCCGTGAGAAAGTACTTGAATTCTGGATAACGCTTGAGAAACACATTCGTCAAAAGTGCTAAAGGTAAGGCGGCAGTAGGTTTAACGGTCACCTCCGCCTCAGCTTGGGAAATTAAGGCTTTTGAAATGAAGTTCAAAATCCATTTATAGGCCTGAGTGTCGTTTCGTGTCAGCTCGATCACCTCTAGCATCTCATTGCATACAGTTTGACACTGTCTGACGGAATTTGAAAGCTGGCCAAATTTTACATTGACCCTTCTTTTTAGAGTGTTCAATGATTTTTTGGCCTCTTTGTTTTGATTAATAGGAGCAACAACATTTTGCTTGATATTGACGATCTCTGCTCTCCATTTCTCCACTTCTTTTGCAACGGAGGCCCAGTTGGTATTTCCGCTCTTGCGCTTGGCTTCCTCCTCGGCTAGTTTCTGCTTTCGAAGTTTTTCCTCCTGCATTTTCTTTTCTTTGAGTCTCGCTTCCTCTTTCTTTTTCTTTAGTTCCTCCTCACGCTTTAGTTCCTCCTGCCTTGCAAGTTCTCGTCTGCGTTCTTCCTCTTCTTTTCGTTTTTTCTCTTCCTGCTGCCTGCGTTCCTCTTCCTGCTTCCTTCTTAACTCCTCTTGCTTTCGCCTCAATTCTTCGGCTTCTCTGACCTTTCTTTCATACTCAATGATCCTTTCTATCGTGTTGTCTTGGGTCAGTTGAGCTACCTTGAAGCTTGCTTCTAAAGCCAGTAGTAGCAGCTCAGTTTCAAATGCACTTGTTTTATTATTGGTTTCGAAGTCTGCGATTCGGGATTTCCTGTTTTCATCTTCTTTCTGCACTTCACTGTATGCTTCGTGTTCGTCAGATCTGGCGAAGTAGTTGGCATCGTCATTATGAAGATGTTCGACTTTTACCCTTCTGACAACCGGCTGTTGGACGAGCACCTCCTCCGACTCAATGGGTAGCCCGAACCTCATTTAAGCTGGTAGAATTTTCGATGTTGATATTAGTTTTGGATGCGTTAAACTGAGCCAGCCGGTTGTAGCAGCCGTTAGTATGGGGATGCACGGGTGTAATTACATCGAAAGAAGTATTCCCATAAATTTGCCTTGATTTCGGCAGCATAGAAATTAATTTGAAAAATTACAAAATTTCCCATTACTCTCATGCCACAATTCCTTGAATAATCCTCCCTTTGTATTGATGATACTCACTTTAGATGTAGCGTTATAGTTGGGTGCTCGCACTGCAAATAAATTTTTCAACCTGAGCCAGAAACTACCACAAGTGAGTTCCCCAAATGATGAAACTGTCGTGGGTACGTGCTTTCTCTACATCTGGGAGCCTTCTAAAAGCGGGCTACTCACTGGTAGAGCCTGTGCACCACCTTGTGAAAGTCAATAAGGCTGCTTTGAGCCCCAAATACCAGGATGTCTTGATTCCCAAAGACGACGTCAGATCCCTTGGATTTAAGCCTGCTGAATTTGAGCAGGACAGAGTCAAAGAACACTTCCACAACACGCTCGAAAGCGACTTGATGCTTGCGCTCTATGAGCACGATGCCGAGACCATAGTTGGTGAGAAGAGAAGAAGGTGGGATCCTGACTCGCCATACGCCCTTTATCGTCATCTCAGAAAAACAAGACATGTCAATAGACCACAGAGAGACATTCATCCAATAGGGCCTGAGAATGTCCCACAGCTTACCGGAATCTCCATCAACTTGTTCTCGAAAGAAGTGCTTAATGAACCATACCACAACATCGCTGCCAGATTGCAGCTTGCACAGCTCACGAATGTAAAGCCTCAGCAGACCAAGGTCAAGGTCAACTACCAGCAGTGGAAACTCAGAAGAGGTAAGAGATGTGGTGCTAAGGTCGAAATCAGCGGACAGGACATGTCTCAGTTCATGACCACCTTGACTGAGTTGGTGTTGCCAAGAATCAGAGACTTTTCAGGCATCAAGGAGTCCAGCGGTGACAACAATGGTAATATCTCTATCGGTTTGCGTCCAGAAGATGTGAAGTTCTTCCCTGAGATCGAGCACTTCCAGGACTTGTACCCCAAGCTTTTCGGTTTCCACATTACGTTCAAGACCACCGCAAGAACGGATGAGGCCGCAAAGACTTTACTCAGTTCGCTCGGTTTCCCATTCCGCAAATAGATTTGTAAATAGCAATAGGTTAAAATGTGAAGAGCATCAAGTAGTAGCATCGCGAGAACGCGAATCGCATATATGGGGAAACATCTAAAGGTCCACCAGTGAAGACCATGTCGATGATCTCAGTGGTACACGACTATTCTATTCTATATTCGAACAGGATTCTTCAGAAAGACAAGAGATGGGCCGACGGAAGGCTACGATATTACGAATTCAACAATAAGATGGAGGTATACTCCGAGGAGCAGTTCCTACTAGCTACTGATTTCTACCCATCGAACAAGAAGCTGCCTATTCAAAGTGGAGCTTTCGAGGAGGGATCTGAATTCAAACTCCCCAGTGGAAAATTCTTGATCTCAGTGCAAGAGTACTTGGGTTGTTCGGAACGAGACGTGTCAAAGGTGTTCAAGAAGGCAGATCGAACTCCCGATACGACAAATTCGACTGTTGTAAAAGCCGAGCCATTCATAAAACTCGAAGACTCGTCACAAATGTCAGAGATTCCACTCCCCGAACACCTTTCGTTTCTCAAGACAGAGCCCAAAGAGTCCATCACACCAACACCAAAACCCAGGCGAATCGGCCTAACGAGAAAGAGAGGAACCACCAAGAAACAAAGTGACCTCAGTCTGTTCACTCGAGGCCCATCTGTGGAAGAAAAATTAAACAAGTATCTTGAAGGAAGACTGGCCAAAGTTACACGGATTCCACCTCGAAGTGCTAATTTGTATACCCGTCTTAACCAGGAAATATCCATGGACGTGGAGGACCTCGACAGAAGCATCAAAGTCCCCCACACGGGGCTAACTCAAAGGAGAGAGGAAGATTAGCACAAATTAAGGCAACCCAGACCGCAGGCGGAATTGGTTGAGATACTTTGGGAAGCTGTGGGGTATTTCGATAATAATAAAGTCCAGAATCTTCTTGCTGGTGGCAATAAGGAAAAAAAGAAGGCATTTTGCGTTTGTGCCTCCTGTCACGTCAATTTGGAACAAAGAATTGCTAATTTCGACACATTGATACAATAGATAACGGCCGAACTAAGACGGGGAATGACCGAAATCTGATTGTTACTGTGGACCGCATCGATGCGGCAAAAGTAAAGTGAAACTCAATCTACGTAATGTTGCTACTAATTCAGGGACACCCCTCAGGGCGAGAGCTTATCATGAAACAAACTTTACCCCAATTTTGTTTCACTTTCGTGTTGCCGGTCTGCATTAGGAAAATTGACCGATAACAGGACCACGTGGAGTGCCACAGAGGTAGTTATTCCTGCCACATTTACTGCCATGGCGCAAATTGAATATTGATTGCTTGAGAGCCTGAGATCCGGGGACAGGAGCCCACGGCGTCTGATAAGGCACGGAGGCAAAAAGAAGAAGAGAAAAGATCATTTGAACGCGGTTGCACCGGTAACTATTAGCATCTTGACGTGCGAGGTTGCGAATGTTCACTGGCGCTAATCATCCGCAACATGCTGATCCTTCTTAGCCGTAACACCTTGATTACGAATATTAGGCGGTTGGCAGAGTTCTTTGAGCTACTTTCTACAGTTACACGTTGCTGCATGGAGATATAGTAGAGCACAACCACAGCGCAACAATGAAACTAATGAGATCACGGAAGGTCTACCAAGCAGGAAGAGAGCGTCACGAAGTCTGGGGTAGGCAACGTGGTGTGTTGACGAAGATGGAATGACGGCTCCACCTGCTCTCGTGAAAGGTAGTTTTCTTGTGGCGTTTGCATTATGCTGGGAAAACGTGGGCACTTATATATTGCAACACGTGCGGTGGGGCGGTGTGTGTTGCAGCACCAGCGCTTTTTTTGTCGCTTTATCGCTGCAAAAGAGTGCCAAAGAGGGCCCCGTTTGCACACGCCCAGCGTAACTCTAGTCTCTATGCACAGACAACATGCATAGAAGCCTTTTGCGGAACCGGAGCACCCTCTGAGTGGGATCGGTGGTGTTGTTGACGCCGCCAAGCTCCGTATAAGTTTGACGCCTGCCCCACATTTCTTGCAGAAACCTTTAATTTTGTCGTTTTTGTTTACTTGCAAATTCTTAGGAGCTGTGAAAACTACAAGTATCTCAGCTTTTGCCCAGTCATCTTGCTTTTGAAGTCAAACCGTCAGGCCCCTTTTCACGAAACCTGACTTCTACAAATTCTTGAGGTTGCCTCAACAGGCACAGGTTTGAATAAATCCGGCGACTCGCTTCATTATAAATCGCACGCTGCGTGCACAACGGGTACTACTAGGCTGCCTTTCTTTTTTTCTTGGTATCAGTGTGCACCATCACCAGTTTTTTCACAACGTAACAAACCTTAACGGTTCAGCCTGACCTGCCGTCGACCACAAAAAGCGAATACGTCCCTCCATTCATCTGCCTTTGTCCTCGCAAATATTCCAACTTGATGACTTCGATATAGCGGCTCAAATTACACCGACTCGACCAATGTCCACTACAACATCGACAAGGACAACGCCCTCCTTCGACCCAACAGGCTTGTCTCCTCGAATACGGCCCTCTCCTCGGGCTCACGTACCTCGAGATGGCTATTCTCGACAAGGGTCCCGGGCTGGTTCCGTCACTGGGAGTCCCGATGGCCAATACCCAAGGAAACGCAATCCAGCGCTGCCGAAAACGTTCACCAGAGATATCGACCCGTTCCTAGCTCAATATCTCAAGCCTTCTGTTAATGATAGACACGTGCTGTACTTCAAAAACTTGGAGAAACACACCAAAGTTCGTGGCTATGACTTTTACAGTCAATACTTTAACAAATCCACCATCCCGGAAAGTCCGAAGCAGATTCAGAATCTCCGGGGTATTATCAAAGAGCGTAATCGCGTGGTTTCACCTTTATGTCGTCAAGTACCATCACCCTACCAAGAATCACTGAGTGACGATGAGGATGAAGATACTGTACGGGGTCAACGCCGGAGGATATCTGGCGGCGAACTGGCATCGCCTGGACCTACGACCAAAAAACCACACGCGCAGGTGTTTACTACCCGCCTACCGCCCGATTTCATGAAATGTTCCATCGATGATCTCATAAACCTTATTTATCGCATGCTACAGCTGTTGATCAACCTTAACGACAAAAGCGTGCCTCTAGTGGTTTCCAATCCAGGCAGTGCGGACAGTAGTGAACTTTCTCCCGAAGAGAAGAAGAAGCTACTTACGAGATTCCACTCGAGAACACCGCCGGCGATCTCGATCCAAACATACCTTGCCAGATTGACCAAGTTCAACAACTTCACGCAAGCTACACTCCTCACAACAATCTACTACATTGACCTCTTGTCACACAACTACCAGCCATACTTCACGCTCAATTCCTGGACTGTGCATCGGTTCTTGCTTGTGGCAACGATGCTCGCGCAGAAACTGCTCGAGGATTTTTTTTATACGAACGACCATTACGCAAAAGTTGGGGGTGTGGCGCTTACGGAACTTAACTGCCTAGAGCTAGATTTCTTAACACGGGTCAATTGGAAATTGGTGCCGGCGAAACACTTGGATAATAACACAACATCGATCCGGTATAGCAAGCAGGTGCTCGATCTCTACTATGAGCAACTCATCAGTCTCATGGGGAGCAATTTATCCGAGTGCAATAATGTCGTTTACACGCTAGCTGTGGCGGAGCATATATAGGGTAATTCTACGGAATTAGGACTCATGAGGAACATGAGAGGTTTTGGGTACTTCACAATACACAACAAAAGAACATTACTAATGCGTAGTAAGCGAGATTTCCTTCACCTACGGGGGCTAGACTGTTTTGGTCGCATTTTAGTCAGTAGATGTAACGGAATTTCTCTATACGTCAAGGCATGCAGATGAGACAATTTTTCACTTGGACCACCAGCCTTGCCTATTATCCCATGCTTCGATATTGAGGTCACTGAATTTTTTTTATTTTTTACAGTTCACTTTAAATTAGCTCATCGGCGCCCAGAAACGGCTTTCTGATTCCACACCACGCCTCTTTTGGAATGCCCAGCCGCGACTCGCTTAACCGTTTGTGACAGCCGCAACCGAATAAATCTCACAGGCATTGAGAATCTGACGTACTTCCCGAAGAAACCGGTCTATTGTGAATATGACGCTCTCGGAACAATACATTTTTGCCGAAGCACTCGAAATTCCAGGCCCTCCTATTTAAAGTTAGTCACTAATGCACATCGTTAAGCCGCAGCTGCACCGCTGCACAAGCCCGCATCTGTGGTCCTTGCCATCTTTCCATCTTATAAATACTGCTGATTCCGTCCACCACCATTAGAGTTTTCATGTCGGATATCAAGCTCTACGGTCCGGTCCTGGGAAGCGCAGCTTTTAGCCTGGCATCCAGGTCTACCTCTCCAGATGAGATTGGTACTTATCAACCCGATGAGGGTACGGAAGTTCCGAACGATGAGACGGCTTCTAGAGAGGAGGCCTCCAGGGTGGACACTTTGCTGAGGCAAGTCTCCCGGCTTTCTTTCTACGAACCCGATTTAACAGTGAATCCCGAAAACTTTGATTTACGCAAGCTTCTTTACACTTACATGAAGCAAAGCGAGATGTCTGGCGTGAAGCTCAGAGACATGGGCGTCTCGTTTGAGAACATGACCGTCAGTGGTATAGATCAGCTGTACGCCTTCTTACCGACGGTTACCGACGTTGTTCAGCTTCCGCTTACCATCTACCGTGCTCTCCGTTCATTGTCCGTCAAACCGCAGAGAGACATCTTGCGTGAGATGAACGGCTACGCCAGAAGCGGTGAGATGGTGCTTGTGTTAGGAAGACCAGGCTCTGGATGCTCCACCTTCCTCAAGGCCTTGTCGGGAACGGATGTCAAGATGTACACTGGCATTTCCGGCGACATTGAGTACGATGGGTTGCCCAGAGAGAGCATGCTTAAGCATTTCAAGCAGGACTTGATCTACTGTCCTGAATTGGACATTCATCTTCCTCACCTTACCGTTGAACAGACATTGGACTTTGCCATCAAGTGTAAGATGCCCGCCAAGCGTGCCAATGACATGTCGAAGCAGGAGTACGTTGTGTTCATGAGAGAGATGCTTGCTACCGTTTACGGTTTGCGTCACACATACAAGACCAAGGTCGGTAACGATTTCATCCGTGGTGTCTCCGGTGGTGAGAGAAAGAGAGTCTCTATCGCTGAGGCTTTGGCTTGTCAGGGTACCGTCTACTGTTGGGATAACGCTACCCGTGGTTTGGATGCATCCACAGCTCTTGAGTACGCTCAGGCCATCCGTGTTTCGACTGACATAACTAGATCCACTGCATTTGTGACTATCTACCAAGCTTCGGAGAATATCTATGAGACCTTTGACAAAGTGACCGTGTTATACAAGGGCCGTCAGGTCTACTTCGGTCCAACTCTGACTGCTAAAGCCTACTTCGAGAAGATGGGCTTCGAATGTGCTCCTAGACAATCGACGGCTGAGTTTTTGACGGCCATCACGGACCCTCATGGTCGTAGACCAAGAAAGGGATACGAGAACAAAGTTCCACGCAATGCGGATGATTTTGAGGCATACTGGTTGGCGTCTGAGGAATTCAAGGCGCTCAAGCAGGAGATCCAGGACTACAAGGCTGAGAAGAATCCTGATGAGACAAAGCGTCGTTTGATCGATTCGATCAAACAGGAGAAACAGTCTGGTCAAAGAGTTGGATCTCATTATACCGTTAACTTCTTTGAACAATACAGTTTGAACACTAGAAGAGCATTCCAGAATATCATGGGTGACAAGGCATACACGGTGACACAAATTATTGCTGCAATTCTGCAAAGTTTGATTGTCGGTTCCTTGTACTACAACACACCCGATGACGTTACTGGTGCATTTTCTAGAGGTGGTGTGGTCTTCTTCTCGGTTTTGTATTTGTCTTTGATGGGACTTGCAGAAGTGTCTAACTCTTTTAATCAGAGGCCCATCATGTTGAAGCACCACAACTACTCCTTATATCATCCAGCAGCATGTTCGGTCGCTGATGCCATTACTGCCATTCCGATCACCACTTTGATCAGTATTGTCTTTACCCTTATCCTTTACTTCCTCGCTAATCTTAAGAGGGACGCCGGTGCTTATTTTACTTTCTTGTTGATTTCCACCTTGGTTTCGTTGTGCATGAATGGTCTTTTCAAGGCTGTGTCGGCTTGGAACAAGACAATCTCAGCTGCTAACTCGTTTGCAGGTGTCTTGATTTTGGCCGCTTTGATGTACTCCTCTTTCATGATTCAAAGACAATCCATGAGAGTTTACTTCAAGTGGATCTCATACATCAACCCCGTCCTCTACGGTTTTGAAGCTATGATTACCACGGAGTTCCACGGAAGAGAGATGCCCTGTGTATCAAACTACCTTGTTCCAAGCGGAGAAGGTTATGATCCTGCTGATGCATCTTGTGCCTTTGCAGGTGCAGCCCCTGGTGATACGATCGTGAGCGGCGATAGTTATGTTGAGCAAGCCTTCACATACAGTTTCAGCCATGTTTGGAGAAACTTCGGTATCTTGATTGGTTTCTATGTCTTCTTCTTAGTGGTTGCCGCCATTGGTTTCGAAGTGATTCGCCCAGTCTCTGGTGGAGTTGATAGATTGTTTTTCTTGCGTGGAAAGAAGCCCAGCCATATCCTCACAGCCGATGAAAAGGCTAATGTCGATGTGGAGGAGGGTCCTGCAATGGATGCTGATTTGGAGAAAGTGAAGCGCCAAAGTACATCCAGTGATGATAACTCTGCCTTGGCTGACTTGAAGTCGAAAGATCTTTTCTGTTGGAAGCAAGTCGACTATGTCATTCCCTATGACGGCGGTGAAAGGAAACTTTTGGACAGTGTTTCCGGATTCTGCGTACCAGGTAAGTTAACTGCATTGATGGGTGAGTCTGGTGCCGGAAAAACCACTTTGTTGAACGTCTTGGCTCAAAGAATTGATATGGGTGTTATCACGGGCGATATTTTGGTTAATGGCAAGCCGCTTGATGGCTCTTTCAGTCGTCGTACTGGTTACGTTCAACAACAGGACATTCATTTATCTGAGGCAACCGTGAGAGAAGCACTTAGATTCTCTGCGCAAACCAGAAGGGCAAACGATGTTTCCGACGAAGAGAATTGGGTGCGGTTGATTTCGACGTGATTGTATGTGACGAAGGTCACAGGCTCAAAAATAACAGCAGCAAGGTTATGAAACTATTGGACGGTCTTGGTGTGGAAATGCGGTTGGTGCTCACGGGAACTCCGATCCAGAATGACTTGAATGAGTTCTACACAATCGCCAACTTTATAAATCCTGGCATTTTGGGGTCTCTGGCAGACTTCCAGAAGCGCTTTGCCAGGCCCATTCTACGAGCTCGTGATGTCAACTGCCTGAGCAGGGATATTATCAAGGAAGGACGGAAAGTGTCCAACGAGTTGATTGAAATCACAAAGAGCTTTACGCTCCGAAGAACACAGAACGTCATCAGCTCGTTTTTGACGAGAAAAACCGATGTTTTGCTTTTCTGTCCGCCTACCAAGCTCCAAAAGTCTCTCTTCAAGCTTGTGCTCGGTTCGTCCAACTTCAACAAAATCATCAATTCTGACCCCAGAGATGTTCTTGCGTTGATTATGGTGTACAGAAAGATTTGCAATTCTCCGTCTTTGCTAGCGAAGGATTCCTTCTTTAGTACACTTCTAGGCACCGAGGCCCGGAAACAGCTTGACCCAGCATCCCTCACGACACGAACTACAGGCAGCAAGATTAATGTGCTTGTTCCCCTCCTTCTTGAGTTCAAGAAACTCGACGAAAAGACCGTTCTTGTTTCAAACTTCACCCAGACTTTGGACTTCCTCGCGACAGTTCTTCTGAAACTCAATATTCAGTTCGTCCGGCTCGACGGCTCGAGTGCTAGCAATACTCGTGATAAGCTTGTCAGTGATTTTCATAAAGCGGAAGGATTTACAGTCTTTCTCCTACTGGCTAAAGCTGGTGGTGTTGGTTTGAATCTTGTCGGTGCATCTAGACTAGTACTTTTCGATAACGATTGGAACCCTTCAGTGGATCTTCAAGCAATGGCCAGAATCCACAGAGACGGACAAAAGAAGCCGGTGTACATCTACAGACTTTTCACCACGGGCTGTATTGATGAGAAGATTTTCCAGAGACAACTCATGAAGGGTACGCTCAGTGACATGTTTCTCGATGACAAGTCTGAATCGTCGCTGAATATCTTCGACTTTGAAGATCTCAAGGACCTATTCAATGTTGCCGATACCAACTGCAACACCCATGACTTGATTGAATGTCCATGTTCAGGCGAAGGCGAAAGTCTTGAATCGTCCCAAAAGCAAGCTACACAAGACGACACTGACGAGGACGACGACTTGCCGTCTCTGGGCTGGATGAGCGCTCTGGATCTACACAAAATGGCTCCAGATAACAATGCAAAAAAGCAGTCCATCAGGTTGGCATTATCCCACTACAAGCACTTTGACCCTACGGAGTGTGACTCTAGCGTGGATGTTCTGGACGAGGTTGTCAACAAGTTGCTACAGAAACTCAAAGAGGAGCGTCTATTAACGTACGTCTTCACACACGTCACTCAAGGATACTTATAGATTAATTACAGAAGCATCTTCATTCTTGCCTCCGCGGCTCTGGCCCGTTGTTCCCTCATGAGGCGTGTCTTTTGCTGCTCCGTCAACTCACTGGTTTCAGAAGGACGGTTCTGAACCTTGCCACCAAGAGTGCCACCAGAGGAAAATGTAGGTTTCTTCTGCTCCATTTCAGTCTTTTTCGCCAACTCCTCCTCTATTAAACGACGGTTCTCTGCCTCCTGCTGTTTCTTTTGCTGCTCTTCCTCCTTCGCCACTTCCTCCCTGGTTCTTGGAGGTCCCACTTTAGCAGCATTCCAATCCGTAAACTCCTCCCCAAGTGTGTTTCTTGCAATTTGGAAAGTCTTCTTTGCCGTAGATGTGGAACTCATCTGAGCAGCAGTCTTTCCTATGGCATTGAGAATGGTGGGGTCTGCTTTTAGGTTCACCAACAACACCTGGATCATGTGGTGGAGACCCTGTGATGCAGCATAATGAAGTGGTGTGGGAGCATGTGCATGCTGGTTACCGGGTGTGAATTGGTAATTAGCATCCAACCCGTTCTTCTTCAAGTAGTTGATCAACATCGGTGCCTTCAGCTTTTTGAGCAAGTTGATAATTTCCTTTGTG
Organism: Candidozyma pseudohaemuli; assembly: GCF_003013735.1. Classification (NCBI taxonomy): domain Eukaryota; kingdom Fungi; phylum Ascomycota; class Pichiomycetes; order Serinales; family Metschnikowiaceae; genus Candidozyma; species Candidozyma pseudohaemuli. The sequence continues at coordinate 72,776 of NW_020194457.1, read as the reverse complement.
TGCTTGTCAGATTCAGAAAGCTCTGGTGCTGGAGACGGTGTCTTCTGCACCTTGGAGATATCAGTCTTCTTCTCTGTAACCTTCTTGGCTTTCGGAAGATCCACCACTTGCATGTGAGCGAGCTGGACCCAGGCCCGTTTCAATTCAGAAAGAGTGGCTCTCTTGGTGGTGAATGGGAAATTTCTGATTCGTTTATCGTCAGCCGCCAATGGGGCGCCCTCGTAGCCCACCAAAGCACGTCTGTTAGCCACCGCATTGGCTCTTATAAATACAAAGTCGGCATTTTGCAAATACGACTTCCACAGATTAAGAAGCTCCCTGACTTCTTGTTGAAGCGCCTGCTCGTTGTACCTTCTAATAGAAGAACCTGCCGAATTGGCTTTTCCTCTGGAATTATCCGAAGCGCTCTGAGAACCACCCTGTTTTCTTCTCGTGGTGTACCTGTGGAACGTCTTCGACTGAAGCACATTCACCTGCTGCTCCTGCTTCGGGATCTTGTGGTTGGGCGCTAGACCCTTGATGTTCTTGGGGGTATGGGAAACAACGGCACCTGCAAAATGGCCTCCTCCAATCATGAGAAGCACAGAAGTGCCCAGCCGCTTGGGCTCCGACGAAATCTGACTCACCTCCTCCAACACGTTTCCGGTATCTAGCGACGCCTTCGAAAAGAGTGCCTTGTACAATCCAAAAGCCTTACCTTGGTCTACCAAGGAGGACTGAAATAGAATGTATGGCGAATTCGTATTCATGTGACTCACGCTCTGCTCTTCGTCCTCGTTCTTCGTGGATAGCTGCTCAAAAATCGTATTAAGCTTGTTGTCCTCTTCGTCCTCTGTTTCACTCTCCTCTGATCCAGATATGCTCTCCACCGATTGGGTCTCTATAAGTTTATCAAATTCATCCTCTGTGAGCGGTGGAAGCGAATTGACCTGTCTCTTTAGGTTAAGACGATGGAGATCTGATTTATAGTAGTCTTTGGACTTTTCGGGCTCGGTTTTGGGATCGACTATCTGGTTTTCGATAGGACTCTTTGTTTCAACTGGAGCTTCATTGACAGCCACAACAGCAGCAGATTCGTCAAAATGAAGAAGACTTAGACTGTTTTTGACAGCTTCGTCCAAGGAAAATATATACAAGTCGTCTTTTGCCACAGAAGTCATCCTTGCTGTGAAGAAGTAGTAGTACTGTGATAGTGGCGCGTGTGCACACCCTTTTAAATGGTTGCAAAGTCTATGATACACTATTTAGCGGTGAGTCTTTTTTTTTCTGATGAGTCATTCAGACAGACCCGAAACGGTGGCACTCCTTGAGGAAATGCTCGATTTTCTCTGGCTTCATGAAGGGGTGAGTGCCGTGACCAAAGTTGACAATGTAGTTCTGTTTGCCACCGCCGAAGCCTTTGATCATTTGCTCCACTTTTTTCGAAATGACCTCGTCGGATCCGTAGATAATGCCGGGGTCGAGGTTTCCCTGCAAGGTGATTCTTCTGCCGTTCACCACCTTCACAGCATCCTCGGGCTTGTAGAGCCAGTCCAACGAAACAGTGTCGTAACCAGACTCACACAACTCGTCCAAGGCGTACCAGGCGCCCTTGGCGAAAACAGTAAGTGGGATTTTCTCCTTAACACCAAGCTCTGCTAATCTGCCTGGCAACTTGGCAGCAATCTGGCGCAAGTATGGCAAACAGAATTCGTCAAACTCGTGGGGTCCAAGCTCACCAGCCCAGGACTCAAACACCTGCAACATCTGGGCACCAGCCACGACCTGCTGGGCCAAAAACTCAATACAAGCGTCGGTGGTGGCCTGGAGCAAGGTGTGTGATTCCTTGGTGTACTCGTAGATCCACTGCTTGGCAAAACGGAACATCTTAGAGCCCTGGCCTTCGGTCATGTACACCAAAAGGGTCCATGGAGCACCACAGAAACCCAAAAGGGGCACTCTGCCCTTCAACTTTGTTCTGGTGAGTGTGATAGCCTTGTAGGCCCAGTCCAAGGATTTCAACACATCGGGCTTCAAGTTGATTCTGTTGATGTCCTCACGGGATCTCAAAGGGTCAGCGAAAACAGGACCCTTGCCTTCGATCATGTTGATCTCAAAGCCCATGGCCTGTGGGATCACCAAGATATCTGAAAAGATAATGGCAGCGTCAATGAGACCGTCAAAGTGGTCGACGGGCTGAATGGTGATTTCGGAGGCAATCTCGGCATCTCTACACGTTTCGAAAAAATCTCTGCCGCCTTTGACCTCGTGGTATTCAGGAAGATAACGACCTGCTTGTCTCTGGGGTTAGTAAGGCTGATATACGAGGAGGTTGAAATGGTCACATACCATGATCCAGATGGGAGGTCTTTCGACCTTCTCGCCCTTGGCGGCTCTCAAAATCAAGTCGTTTTTCAATGGTTCAAAAGAAGGCATTTTGGTGTTGGAGAATCTGGAGGGATCCAGACGGACTCGGGAAATGGGTGGTGATGGTGCACGGGTGTCATGGGGTCCAGCCAGTGGACATGGTGATTTTGGGCCAGGGGTCTGGCATTTTGGAAATTGAAAATGGGAAGGGATCAAGGAGAAAAGGATTTCAAAATTGACCCCTTTGTTGGATGGTGAGAGTGAGTCGTGGAAGCAATCGAGGCTGTCTCAGCAGCATAGCAAGCAAATAATTAGAACTCTTGATTATATCAAAATTCTTTTTGTTTTTATTGAATCTTAGCTTCTCTCGATTGAGTCAAGTGAAATTTCGAAGCCATTCTAATCGGTGTGTAGGTGCAGAGGCTGACAGCTTTATACGAGGATCTAACTTTCATTTGGCTGCGAAAGCCGAAGCCTTCAACTGCCATACAAAATAGACAAATAGACGTAAGCAATCATTTAGGGTATACTTTAACGCCAACTAAACAATACTGACTATTTAATTTTTCTTTAATTCCCCTCAATTACGGAAATCGCTATAACTTCTTCAATTTTGGGTTTGAGGCCGTTTCCGCGTCGTGTCAGCTTATTCAGAATTCAAAAAAATGTATGAAAATGGCGGTTTTTGCGAAAATCGAGTCTCGTCTATACTGCTGCACTTCTATATGCAGTGCTTTTTCTTCTCCCAAATTAGCCTGCGTGGCGTAATGGTTAGCGCATTTGACTTCTAATCAAAAGATTCCGGGTTCGAGTCCCGGCGTGGGTTCTTGTTTGCGGTTTTAGCTCAGTTGGGAGAGCGTCAGACTGAAGATCTGGAGGTCCTGTGTTCGATCCACAGAAATCGCATACTTTTTTGCAGTTTTCGATACTACTTCTACTGCTTTGTTACAAAATCATCACATTAACTTATTTCCCAAAACTCCGGCCCATTAAATCTCGACATATCTCGTAACCGACACCAAGCCACGCTCTCTGTTGGCCCAGCTGACCCAGTTGGGTGAGTAGTGAAGAAGCTCATCAAAAGCGGGTATTCTCTCCTTCACATCTTCCTTCTTGTCGGCGATGTAGCCGGTTTCACTCCAATAACATTCCACATTGATGCCAAGTTTCTTGACCGTCACCTTGGAAGCATCCACCTCGTTGGTGTCTACCACGTCAGGAACCCACTGGAACGCTAAATGGTACTCCTTGTCCCAGTCAAGCTTGTTCAACTGGATGGTTTGGATGCCAGCATAACTCTTGTACAAGTAGTTGCCGTCGGAATCTCTTGAGAATCCAGCAGGAATGCCGTTAATTAGGTAGGCTGGCGTGGAACTATTCTTGTCTGCGCCTTCCCGATACACGATAGCTGTTCTGACGGGTGAATCCTGTGGCTTGGCATCGAAGATCTTGGTCACCGAGTCTGAAACATTGAAATCGATACGGCAATTTCTGTTTTTAGGTGTGAGAAGACGAATTTCTCCCGTGAGCAAACCGAATGGCGAGCTCGTTTCGGAAGACGAGTTCTTAAGCACATCAATGGTCAAGTAGTCTTGCACATCCTTGACACCTGGTGCGAGAATGGGGTCCCATGTGGAGGGGTATTCGTAGCGGGAAATGCCATTCTCAATGGAGTTCGTCACCACCTTGAGGTCGTTTTGCTTGACAGAAGGCATGTCCTTCAAGATGTTCTCGACGATTGGGTCCTCACGACCAAACACCTTGACGGTATCTCTGACGGGACTGGTATTCAAGTCGAGAGTCTCCAAGAATCTCAACTTGAGGGGGTTGGCCTGGTCGAAAGGATCGGTGAGGTTAAATCTTAAGACTCCATAAGCCAAAGTTCCGGCAAGGAGCAAAACGACAATTCTGTTGACCTTGAAAATGAATGGCAAGAAGGGTGCTGCCCAGAATATAGCGAGTGCCTGGGCAAAGATGTAAAATACAACTTGTCCCTCCAAGTACTCCTGGAACATCTTATCAAAGCTAGCAAGCATGAGCTCACCGTTGCTGTAAATAAGGTAGGAGGAAAGCGGGACAACAATCAAGAACTGGATCAACCAGTCATAACTGAAGGACTTGGTCTCGTGGGCCTCACACCGCTCCGAGAATCCTGAACCCAACGACAAAGAGGAACCCACTGAGACATCATCTTGAGAACCATAGTTTCTCTGATTGCTCTCGTATTCCTGGTCGTGGTGCTCGTTTGAGGTTCCCAAGAGTGGAGCGGACTCCTCCTCAGTACCCTTTGGCTTTGGAGACCTCTTGAAGTTCCATCCAAGCAATCCAATGATAGCAGCCAAGGCTTGAAGGAAGAAAATGAAGCCCACGTGGATCTCTCCGGTGTGATCCGACGAGGAGCGGATTTTGATAGTCGAGTAAAGCAAACCAATCCAAGTGAAAAATGAAATCTCAATTATACTGATGAGCTTTTCGTCGTGGAAGTGGCCCTTGAAAGGTCTCAAGATCGCATTCAACCCATTCAAAAAGCCGTAGTTGAGAAGCAAGAAGAGCGAAAACAACGTGAAAACAAACAGATCTTTCGAGTTGTTCATGAAGAATGGATTGATGGGGACGAGAATCACATCAGTGATGAAGTTCAAAAGAACGGCGGACAAAACGACGGAAATAGGAAGTTTGATCACATTGACAAAATTGACATCCCAGCTCTTCTTGTATCTGAAGATGAAGAACACCAATGGAATGCTCACCAAAGGTGCAATCACCAAGAGAACAATGTTGAGAATAAACACGGTGTTCATGGAGATGAGGATGTAGTTGTTGAAGATCGAGGTGAAGCCTGCTGGTTCCGTTTGGCTCTCCGGGTCGGAGTCCAAGCCAATCAGCTTGAAGGCTACTTCCTTGGTGAAGTCAAGGGCAGTAGACAACATGTGCCACTGCGACAAGATGCTGACGCTGGCCACGCTGTCTCTGGTAGTGTGGTACAAGTTTCTGGGCTTGTGGAAGGCAACATCAAGACCTCTCAAATGGCCCTTTTGGTCGTACACGGTGAAATCTGTGTCGCTGTGCACGAGGCCGTTATTGAAGCCCTGCTGGAAGATGGACGAGGCGTAAGGGTATCTCACGGCGTTGTAGAGAGACAAGACACCGTGGTCAGTACCACGGAAAAGAATTGCCTTACCACCAGCACCAGTACCCTCCAAATTGAGGAAATACTTTGTCTGCTTATACCATGGGTGGAACAAGAAGGCCTCGGCACCGTACAAGCCAAACTCCTCGTTGTTGTTGAAGTTGAAAATGACAGTTCTCTCGGGCTGGTCGGTCTTGTGGGAGGTCAAGTAGTCGAGCACACCCAAGAGAGACGCAATTCCCATACCGTCGTCAGTCACACCGTAGGAAGAAGGCACCGAGTCAAAGTGGGCACTAAGCAAGAGCGCTGGCAACGAAGGGTTGGTACCGTTGATACGTGCAAGCACGTTGTTGCTCTCGTAGTACGTAACAAGCTTGCCCTTGGCCAGTGGAGACAGGTACATGATTCTGTTTTCACCATCCAAGTCATTTTCGTGCTCGGCCCACTCCTTCCGGGCAACCAATTCCTTCACGGTTTTCTCAAGATAGTCGTGGACCTCGTCATTGGCCTTGGACGTGTAGGTGTGTTTCTTTCTGGCGATAACCTGGAGATGGAGCCACAGGGAATCCAATATCTGCTGTTCCTGAGGGTCAGTTGGCAACGAAACCGAGGATTCCAAAGACAAGTCCAAGTTTGTGAGGAACACGGTGGCCACCACAACAAGAAGTGTCAAAAACGTCAATGTCGTTTTTCTGTAGCGAAACAATGACCTAAACAGCCTCACAAACCAGTTTGCTCTGGGCTGTTTTCTGCCATTGCGAGGAACAGGAACCCTCTTGTTTTGGGCCGGGGTCTGGGGTGTCCTGGGGTCGTCACCGCTGTCGTTTCGAGGCAGCGCTACCGAAGAAGCCATGTTTATGGAAGTTGTTTTGGGGATAATTGCTGGTATGCACCTATTTAGGTGAGTGTTGACACCCGTACACCACGGAGACCCACCACCAAGTCCGGCTCTCCGAGTCCCCCCAGCCCAAATTCTCCAATTTTTCCAGGTATTTGGGGAATTGTCAGCTCTGTGATTCCGTCTATACCAAAATCAATCCAATTGAGGGCAAACTCGTCCTTCTACACCGCCACCCAGATGGCTGCGAAAAGCTGCGGAATGCTAGTGTGGGGGATCACGCCGGAGAAAGCTTATTGTGAGCCCACAGAGGCTTTGGTGTTTTCATCTCGTGTTGATAATGAATGTGGCGTGTGCCGTGGGGAGACGAAGGGGTGGTTATTTTTAGTGGTGCCAGATACCTGGGTGTATGCCCTTCTCACGGTTCTGTAGATGTAGATAACAGAAGTTGTAGATATGGTGGATATTGTGAATTTGGTACTGGTGGTTGGTATCTCCGAAAAGAAGGTTTTAGGTCTCCACATAAACATTCCCAGACAATGGCGATCTGCGCCGCCTCGGATTCCGAGATTGGAGCGGTCTACTGGTTAGGATGCAGTGGGAAGATGTCAGTGGGTTTTGCATTAGGTGTTCTGAATTCCGTTGTAGCGTTGTTTAAGGCACAGTTGGTCTTTTAAGATGAGGAAGAGCGTTTATGATGACCAAAATGGTGGTGTGGAGGGTAAATGAACATGGGTCGTACGGCTACATGACAATACCGATATCCACCTCTGTTGGTTGAAGTTACTACCTTCGAATTATGATGACCATACCCAGAGGCACCCATTCTTGAAGACTCCATTAATACATAAGCATTAGAAAATAGTTCTCGCCATCATGGCCAAGAGAGCTACATGTACTGGTTCAACCACTGGACTCAAGACTAGGGTATACTAATCACCTCTCGGTAAATTACCTATTTACATACAAATACTCCTTGTTCGCCATCCATCCTCTTCAAAAATACAAACACCTTATAATCATCCATTTTTTGACCTCCCCTGGTGCACACGCTTCCTGATACACCCCCTCTAAATCCAAACTTTTTGCAACCATTTCGCACAACCATGTTTCTTCCTCTTTTCGTCCTATGGGCCAATTTGGCCCCCGTTCTCTCCGCCATAAGCCCCATTTCCATCCACGGCCGCTACTTCATCGACCTGGTCTCCCAGGAACCCGTATGACCAACAAAAAACCACACTTCTCTTGCCCTACTAACGCCAGTTCTTCATCAAGGGTGTAGACTACCAACCCGGTGGTTCGTCAGCTACCGACCAACACAGCGATCCCCTCTCTGATCCCGATGTGTGTGCCCGTGACATTGCCTTATTCCAGCAGCTCGGCATCAACGTATGAAACACGATTTGTCTCTCTCTTCTCTACTAACACCAGACCATCAGAGTGTACTCTGTGGATCCAGACCTCAACCACGATGTTTGCATGACCCTTCTTGCCCAGGCTGGCATGTACCTTGTTCTAGACGTCAATCTGCCTCAGCAGTTCCGCCACCTTAACAGGTACGAGCCTTGGTCAACGTACAACACGGAGTACTTGAACAATGTGTTCAAGGTGGTGGAGCAGTTTGGCGGGTACAACAACACGCTAGGCTTTTTCGCCGGCAACGAGATCGTCAATGACCGTGTTTCCGCCAGAACCTCGCCCCGTTACGTCAAGGCGGTGGTTCGTGATATCAAGCAGTATATTGATGCCAACTTGGACCGGAAAATCCCCGTGGGCTACTCGGCCGCCGACGACTTGGACTACAGAATATCCATGTCGCTGTACCTCGAGTGTGTGGACGAGACTCCGTACGATTCTGCCGATTTTTACGGCGTCAACTCGTACCAGTGGTGTGGAGAACAGACCTTCTATTCCAGCCGCTACGACAAGTTGGTGGAGGACTACGCAGAGTACACACGGCCTGTTTTCCTCTCGGAGTACGGCTGCAACGAAATCACGCCCCGCAAGTTTTCCGAGGTCCAGGCCATCTACTCCAACGACATGGTGGGTGTTTTCAGCGGAGGACTCGTTTACGAGTTCACGCAGGAGCCCAACAACTATGGACTCGTGGAGGTCTTGTCCAACGGCGACGTGCAGCTTTTGGACGACTTCATTGCGCTCAAGTACCAGTTTGAGCATCTTCCCGAGCCTACTTACGGCGTCATGACTCGGTATCTTTTGGCAAACGAGATGCAGTTGAGGAACAGCAAAAAACAGCAGCAGCTGGCTCAGCCGTTGTGCAAAGGCGAATTCTCCAATTTGGCAGTAGAGGAGGGAATGCCGCTGAATCCTGCTGTGGAGCTTTTGGGTGGCATCGCTGCTCAACGAGGGAAGTACGTCAAGCTCGATGAGTCCCAGTTGCGTTCCTCCAAGAAGGTATATGGACCTTCAGGAAAAGTGTACTTGGCGACACCAACGGTGCAGATTGTGGAGGATACCACTCTGGCGCCAGACTCGGGAAGAAGGAGAATTCCCCTGACTCCAAACCACGGTATGTTGCACATTGGTCTGATTCGCCAAAGAATCGCCATGCTTCTCCGAAAAGGCTTTCATCGAGTCCACTACTAACCAGCAGCGACCCTTGTGCGTCCTTCCATCGTCACCGTCTTGTGCGGTGTGGTATTCCATCTATTCGTCTATGCGGAGGTGTTCTAGCGTCTCCCTTTTCTGGAGAACAAGGCGGTCCAGGCGTGGTCGTAGATGTTCACAGAGCACTTTGGTTCACAGAGCACAGGCGCCAAAATAATGCCCCATTCATGGGGAGCCAACGTGGATATCTTCTTGGTAGCCTCCTCCAATGTGAACCCACACTTGACGCATGTGTGCATCACCTTGGGCCGCTCCTTGATCACTATAGTAAGATTAGGCATCTGCAGCAAGTACCGTAGAAAATACTCAAATGTGTTTTTCGACGGCTCGACCCAGTCGTCCTCGGGCTCCTCAAGCGAGGCCAGCTCGCTATCCTCAACAATGACATCCAAAGGACGGTTCTTGTGCTGGTGGGAGAAGTCATGAAACAAGTCAAAGTTCACAAGCACAATCTCCTTGAGATCGCTGTAGCCGCCCTGGCCAGAGCACACGAGCTTGAAGAAGTTGTTGAACTTGGCGAAATTGAATGTTTTGTTTGCGTTTTCGCTGGTGAAGAACACCTTGGAGCTGATATCAATGACAAGCCGCTGGAGGTGTCCATTGGTTTTGACAAAATCAATGAGAGACAAGTCGGCGCCGGTTTGAATGTCCAAAAGCAGAAGCAGGCGGGTGTTGGTCAAGATGTTGATGCACCGCCGTTTCACCGTCTTTTTGGCGTCACTGTAGATACAAGCATTGGCCACGAGCGAGTCCACCCAGATCTTCTTGTCCCACGAATCGCTCAAGAGCTTGCCCTCGTTGATCACAAATTTGTTCAATTGGAGCTCGTTGATCTGGTCGAACACGTGGGCAAAGATCAGCATCTGGCCGAGCTTGAAGGGGATGGTCCAGCCCGATTGAGCGGTCAAGGTGAGTTTCTCCAATGTCCGGGACGGCGCCTGGCGGCGAAACGTGAATTTCGATGTCAACAGCAGCGTGGACGCCATCATGTATTCCGCCGGGAACTCAAACTGTGGCGATATCTCGCTGAGGGTCACTTCCTTGAGTCCGTAGGCCTCGTTCAAAAGACACTTGAAACTGGTGACCCAGGCGTCGTACTTGGATGTGCTTCTGCTGACGTTTTCCACGCTGTAGGTGCCGGCGATTTTCGTCAGACTGGCCTCCATATCGTTCGTGGGCGGGTTTTTAAAGTGCACTGTTCGTATGTAGTTGATCATGGAGCTCGGTTCATTGAGCCCAAAGCGTCTAGCCAACGAGGCCCTCAGGGACAAATGAGCACCAGCAAACCTCAAAAAGTGGGACGTCAGCTTGAAGAAAACGTCCTGGTAAATGAAGTTCTTGCACACGATCTGGTGGAACTTGTGGCACAGTAACGAAAGAACAAGAAGCGTTTCAAGCGGGAGCTGGCTGAAGATGGCAAGGAGGATTTCGTAGGGAAGCGAATGCAAATGCGATAACGGGTACTTTGGCGATGTCTTGGGACTGGCGACCTTGCGCCGGCCCATAAGCTGGTACTTTTTCATCACTGAAGCATAAAAGAAGAGATGGTGCTTCGAGAGCCACAACTGGTCTGCAGGATTCCGGGGAACGGTGCCCGTGGATGTGTTTTAGAGTTGGGCAACGATTGGGATTTTTGGTTTGAAAGGTAGTGGGTTTTGGTGAATATGTTGTTTTTTGGCGATGGTTGCACAAAAACCGTTGATAACGGTTAGGCGACGGTGCTTGGCATATGCCATTACACTTCCTTTTTCGTCGAGACCCTTTCGCAGCCACGGTGGAGGAGAGTGATTTGAGAGTTTGTGGTTTGGGAAGTTGGAAAGTTGATGAAGAAGAGAATGTAGGGTTTACTGGTGAAGAGGGGGTTTTTAGTTGAAGTGGTGGCATTATCGTAATGTGGAGTGTCGTTGATTGTTTAAAGTGTAGTGGGTCGGTGGGTCTGGCGAGAGTGAAAAATTTGAAAAATTGGTGGTTTCACCACGGCGAGGCTGAATAACGGCGAGATCTGCGTTTAATACGTGCTAATTGTTCCTGTTGCTTTTGCAGCGTATTATTTGACGCAGAAGGTTGGTTGCATGTGGGGGACTTGGAGAAGAGAGGTAGTGTGAAAAATCTGGCAAGGCGGTCGTGAAATAGCCTTTTTGTTAAAGGAAAGCTAAATTGGTTGTGTTGAGTATTTAGTGCTGCCAGGAGTTCTGTGCATCGAAATTTGGACATTCCAGGCGGTATGTGGCTTTTCCATTGATGGCACTGGAACAATACGCCCTACAATGCTACAAAGGAGTGAGATCTTCGAGGCCAGAGGATGAATAGAGTGAGTACTGCAATTCTGTTGGGCGCTTTTTTCCAAAAGTAGCTTATTTGGAGAGATTCATAATGTAAATGGTCAACTTGCCAGTGTTCCTACCATTACCCTTCAATACCTTACAAAGTACCCATCAAAGCTCAACCACCATCTCTCCACAGTCCCCCTATTACTTCAAATTATTTTCGACTACGAAGCAGATGATCCACATGAATAGCCAAGACTTTCATGCTTCTAGACTCGTGGATCTTTTCCACCTCGCTGCACTAGGTTGCAGATTGTAACATCCACCTAGTTTACGAGCACATCAACCAAGGAGTTACATCTACTGAAAAAAGCAATTGTTAAGTTGTCGAAATAAAATAATTACCTATCAATAAAAAGTAGAAGTATCAAGATGACGACAATAAATGTCTGGCCCTCGTTCCATATAGTTGGGTCCGACTGGCTGCGAACGAGCAGAAGCACCACCAAACCATTCCACCACACTCTACAAAAACCCCCGAAATAACCCTTTTCCCCTCAATCCCCCCACAATCAAACACCAAAAAACCAAACATCAAAAAACTCCTTCCCTCCCTGTTCTCTCCGGACCAGCCCTCGATCCCGCGGTACGGGTGCAACATATCAGACCTCTTCTCCAAACCAGCACTCTCCACATTATCATGGCTTACGAGCAGCGTGAGCTCCTAGAGCGGCTCATGGGCAAAGACGCCCTTATCCTGCCGCAGGTTCGTCGCAAGGAGGTGGAAATAACCTCGCCCAAGGTTTGCAAGGCGTTTCTTGTGGGAACATGCCCATACGATCTTTTCGATGGAACCAAGTTGAACATTGGCAAGTGCCCGAATTTGCATTCCGAAAAACACAAGCTCGAGTACGAGTACCGTGTGAAGAAGCTTGGGGAGAAGTTCCCCGAGTTTGAGTTTGAGTACTTCAAGACATTGAAGAAGTGGCTTGCAGAGATTGACTTCACCATCACCACGGCATTGAAAAGACTAGAACACACGCCTGAAGAAAAACAGAAAATCGCCACCGTAACGCGTCAGCTAGACGCTGCAGATGTCAAGATTGGTCTTATGGCGCTGGAAATCACCCATTTGGGCCGTGCTAAGGAAATCACCATGGCTCTCAAACAAACCATAGCTTTGGAGAAGCTCCTACGAGAAAGAGAGTCCTTGGCAGAACAGGCAAGAGTGATTGCAGAAAACGTGGGCCAATCAGCGCAGCAGAAGCTCCAGGTGTGTGAAGTTTGCGGTGCTTACTTGTCCCGACTTGATAACGATAGACGATTGGCAGACCACTTTGTGGGCAAAATCCACTTGGGGTACGAACAGATGCGCACCGAGTACAATGACATGAAAAAGAAGTACGGGTAATACTATTTGCGGGCCTTAGTCGGCCTTTTCGGCTTTTTCGTCCTTCTCAATGTCCAACTTGAGGTTACCCACTTTAGCCTGTGACTTGTAACCGAGAGCGCTTAATCTGTCGGCCAAGATGGGGTGGGAATGGTTGTAGGACGAGAACAACCAGTCGGTGTTCATGGAGCTCAAGTTCTCGGTGGACATGGTGATCAATGAGGTGGCCAACGAGTCCAGGTAGCCCTGGTCCTTGGCATAGCCATCGGCCTGGTACTCGTTCTTTCTCGAGATGAGGTTGTTGAGGAACTGAATGGAGCAGTTCACTGGGGAGCTCACATAGGAGAAGAGAACGAATGCAATGATTGGTGGGGCATTGGCGGCAAAGTTGAAGGACTGGAAGAGCGACTTGTTGGTGAGGAAAGCGGAGAACAAAAGGAATGTGAGGGCAACGGTACCTTGGGACACAGCCAACATCTGGGGCAAGTGGTTCAACTTCCAGTGGCCAATCTCGTGGGCCAAGACAGCAACAACCTGGGGTGTGGTGCTGTGGTCGATCAAGGTGTCGTAAAGCAAGATCTTCTTACTCCATGGCAAACCGACAAACATAGCGTTCGAGTGAGCGGATCTGGTGGAACCGTCCATCACGTACAAGTGGGTGAGCGGGAAGTTGTTTCTCTTTGCCAAGGCCTCGATTTCGGTTCTCAACTCGCCTTCTTCCAAAGGCGTCATCTTGTAGAAAAGAGGAAGAATGAAGGTAGGGAAAATAGTCATGATAATCAACAGCGCAGCCAAGGTCAAGCCCATGGCGTACTTGACGAAGCCAGGGCCGTAGGCGTCGACAATTCTCAAGAACAAGTAGATGAACGGCGTGCTGATGGTCAAGCCGAGCGTCATGGTCTTGAAGAAGTCCTTGACGAAAGTGCTGAGGGTCATCTTGTTGAAGCCCCACTTCTCCTCAAGAACAAATGTCTTGTAGTAGGACAAGGGCAAGTCCTCGAAGGAAGAGAGGATCGTGTTGATAGCGTAGAAAACGATGCTCTGCAGCATGATACTGGTGCCAAAGAAAGCACCAATGAACTTGACACCGCCCAAACGAGCAGAAAGACAACCAGCGAGAGACCAAATGCGAGGCAAGACATCAAACTTCACAACGGCCAACTCCTTCAACAACTCCACGGCATCTGAGACAAAGTTGAACTTGGCCTTTGAACGAGAGTAAGCCTGGGATTTGTGAAACACCTCAGGCGCAATCTCCTTCTCGATCGACACTGGAGGTTTGGTGCGTTGGTACACCTGGTATTGTCTGTAGTTGATGTAGGTTTCAAAGGCGTATTTGCCGACCAAGAGGGAGGTCACGATGGCCTTCCAATTGACATTGGGGTTGTCCAAGAAAGACTGCGGTTAGAATGTGGTGAAAAGGGGGTTAATAGGGTGGACATACTGAGACAGACTCGAACATGGTGTTGTAGATCAGACGTGTTATATCTCGATCGGATAATGTGTGAGGTGCACGGGTGTCGGCACGGCGGCCAATGGGTAAAAGTGCAATGGTAGAATGATGAGGTATGGTAGTGAGGGGATGTCGATAATGTTAAAGATTTCTTGATTTTGATAAGTTTTGTCAAGATTGGGGGAAATAGGATTTTGGGGGTTGACGAAGTTGATTTCAAAAGCTCCCTTCAACCACTGTCACTTTACCCTATTCAGTGAACCATTACCTTAATTCTCTAGACCATTCATTTGAGGCCCTAGGGAGGGCTAAATCACCAGGTGCAACTGGTCAATCGCACCTGACTACCCCAGCATCAGTACCAAAAAGAACCACAATCACCATATATATCTCCCACAAGGGCTCACTGAAATCTCACAAAATCCAAAACCCATAAACCGAAATCCACCTGCCGAGTCGGAAATCCCTTTTCACAGGCGGGCCTTTTTCCTTGGACGTTGTTTGCGTTTATTGTGCTCATTATGGACCTGCGGGTGGCTGCGAAAAAGAGAAGTAACTAAAAGCTGCAAGCCCTGGACAATACAGTCCAAGCCAGGAGCCAACGATCCACCTTTCTTTCCAAATCCCAAAAAAGCTGTTTTTGCCTTCCTCGGATAGCCTCCGTTTGTATGCAAATTCACATCGAAATAGACTTTCTCCCCCCAGTCCACCACACCTCTCCTCATTGTGCCTCGCATTTCCTCCTCAAACGCCGATCGTTGCAAGGCGAGGTGCTCCTACTAAAAAACGGTCCCACCTGAGCTTGCCGAGGCCAAAGTTCACACAAACTCCGGAATCAGGCTATTTTCGTGCGTGGATCAAAAACATCCGTTTTCGTTTGACGAGTTGACGACGTTGGTGCCCTGCGGCGCCAAGATCTCTGGACCAATCCGCTTTTTCGCAGCCATTTTGGCGCAGCCACATGAGGCGCCCTCCAGCAGGGTATCAGGGACTGGATTGACGAAAGGCGATCTAAAAGAAACAAAAAAAAAGGAAGAGAAAAAAGAATCAAAATCACCTTCTTCTTTTGAGCACCCCTGCTTTTCACAAATTTGTCCACGACCTGGCTCACATTTGGATCTACCCGCGATAAGCTTCAGGACTGCCTCACGCCGTACCACACCACATTCTTGCTCATCGCCGGGCCCCCGAACCGAAAAAGGCAGAATCTCCAGAAAAACAGAATTCTATATCATTCTTGATTTCGCTGGTACTTCAAATTTTTCATCAGCTACGCCTTCTTCGTCTCCAGCTCCTTACCTGGCCTCCTGATCTGGTACCTTATTTCTGCAGGCCTCGAGCCCTGAAGGCCCTTCAAGACCCACCAAAACACCCTCAAACAAGTATAAAAACACCGTTGCCGTGAAATTCAAACCCACTTTCGGCGCCATTATCCGCTGCTTTTTCCCAATCTCGCCCCTGCCCTGCCGCCCTACTCCTCCCATTGTCACATTCCGACCTACTACTGCCGCGATTTTCCATCTTCAACCACCACCATGTCTGAGCTGTGGAAGATCAACCGTATTCTAAATGAGCTCATGACGAAGCCGCTGGCCTCCCGAAACAGGCTCGACGCCTCCACCACCTTGCAGTATGCGGCCGCCTTGAAACCAAACATCTTGGCCTCCGAGGACCAGGATAAGGTCAACTCCATTCTGGTGCTAGCCAAACTCTTGCAGTGTACTCCAGGAGCTGGTCCGCTCGACTTGCTGCTGATCTTCGACGAGGATCTCTTTGGAGTGCTTTTGGAGACGGCAAGAAAGACAAACTCCCCTGACTTGTACCGAGCCATTCTCTCCATCTGTCTGACGTCCATAACAGGCTCGATCTACCCATCCCAAGCCAACGAAAGCTCCATTGACGTCCACCTCCCGCTCTACAAGGCGCTTGTGCTGCACTTGGACGCCATCGACATGTTCACCGCCAAATTGTACACGGCAGATGTGAAAACGTTGCTTTACTCGGTCCACTTGGTCACGGGCTTGATCAAGCGGGCTTTGAAGTTCAAGTACGACAAGATCATCACCTTAGCGGGCCGTTTGAAGCACGTCAAGTTCTTTGCCACCGTTTCCAACCTGGCAGACCCGCAGGACCAGATGCTCCAGGAGGCCATTGCCCAGTTGGAGTACTACTACTTCTACTTGAACGAGTACCTTTTGAACACGACGTTTGACCTTTCCATCGAGTCCCACAAGGTCATGATGCGCAACTTGTTCGAGTTCTTGGACGTTTCGCTTAACGAGTTTGGCACTCCAGCGCTGACGGCTGAATACGTTAAAGCCGGTTTCACCGCTGACCCTGAACAGTACATTGCCGACCACTTCTCCATTTTGTTGGCCATGGACCTCAAGATCTTTTTGAAAGACCCCAACATGACCTTCAAAAAGAGGTTTCACGAAGAATTAATCATGAGCGACCACAACAGAACCTTCCCGTTGAACCTCTTTATCAGCGAGTGCACCAAGCTCTGGGTGGGCGTTTTCCACGACAAGAAACGCTACGCCCGCCTTAATGTCCACATTCTCTCCTGGGAGCTCATGATCTACTACTCCATGTTCAACTGCTTGCTTTTGTGGCAGGACACCAAAGCCCAGCTTGAGAACAACGAGGACATGACGGGAATCGTGAAGCTTCTCCTGGCAAACGTCAAGTACTTAGAAGAGAGTCTCGGCCAGGACGTCTCGATCGAGGACGCTTTGGAAGTGTTTTCTCGAAGAACGTCCGAGCAGATTAGACACTACCAGATTCTCGAGATGAAGAAACTCCACAATGCCAAATGGGCTCCGTATTTCCTGGAGTTTGACCGCACGTTGCAGAGTGAGGTCATGGAGTTTGTGTGTGAACAAAGAGTCATGCAGCTTTTGAAGGGCTCGTGGGTTCTTACCGAATCCCACGCTGAAAAGCTTAAAAACAAGTCTGCTGTGGCCGACAACAGCTACTACTTCCTCATGCTCAGTCCGAACAGAAAGGCCATTTTGTTCAAGCGGTTTGCCGAAAAGCCCACTTTGAAACCTTCTTTGGAAGAAATGGAGGCTCTGTACGTGGAGCTCAAAGACATTGCACACTATTCGTCCGTCAGAATTGGTCAGTCGTTGGGTGAAGAAGACAAGGCTAAACACAGCAGGTTGATTTCCGTCAAGGGCTCCATCTGCTACGAAAGACTCACGCTTCTCAACAAAGCCGACAGACCTTTGCTTACCTTTTTCACGGATTCTGAAATGAAAAAAGCCGTGTGGCTTGATGGACTCAAGATGTTGAAGGGATCCTTGGGCTTTAACGAGCTTTCCGCCGAGACTTCGAGCCAATTGGCCTCGCTTAAGGACATTAGAAAAAACACTCAGCTCTTGGTGCTTGAAGGCAAATCTTTTGCCAACGTGGAGTTTGATAATGAAAGCGACGACGACCTCTACGACCTTGCAGAGTTGAATAGAGTCACCGAGGGCTTCCACTATGCCTAGACAATCAATGAGCTTACGTGATCTGGACCAAACAAATAGACATATTTATAGGATGGAGCAGGGAAGTGTAGGAAGGATTTTGATCTCGGATTTGGTCGAGGGGTGGTTATGGGGTTGATGGTGGTGCACGTGCCGAGTCACGTGACATTTTCGAGATGAGATGCCTCTCTATTTTCGACTCCATATCAGCTACTTGATCTACACGAAATGGCCAAAAAGACAAAATCCCAAAAGGCCAACGGCAATGGCGCTGTAAAGGCCAAGCAGCCAAAGGATGACCTCATCATGACGATAGATAGTGACTCAGAAAACGAGGCACCCGTTGAGGAGCCTTCCGATGAGGAGGAGGAAGAGAAGCCCAAGGACGACGAAAACAAGGAGCACGACGACATCAACCCCAATTTCCAATTTTCCCTTGACGGTTTTGAGACGACAAACACCGCGGACGGATGGGATTTCCGTGTGGCGGAGGAGAAGACCGAAAACAAGAGGAAGGACGTGAACTTGGACGATATCTTAAGATCCAAGGGTGGACTTACAGGACTTGTTGGGGGTGAAGAGGCCGAGGAGGAGGTTGAAGAGGAAGATGAGGATGAAGATGAGGAGGTCGAGGAGGACGACGACGAGTTGGCATTGGACGGTTTTGGTATGAATGCACAGAGTGAGGATGAAGAGGAAGAAGAGGAGGAACAAGTTGAAGAGGAAGAGGAGGAGCCTGCTTCGGATGATGAAGATTCCGAAGACGAAGATAAAGACTCCGCCGAGGCGATTGCCAAATTCTACGAAAAAGCAGAAGAGTCCCAGACCCACACCACTTTCCAAACCCTTGATCTTTCTCGTCCCGTGCTCAAAGGTCTTGCCAACTTGGGCTACACAAAACCATCTCCCATCCAATCGGCCTCCATCCCTATTGCCCTCATGGGTAAGGACATTGTGGCTGGTGCCGTGACTGGTTCTGGTAAAACCGCCGCTTACATGATCCCGGTGATCGAGCGTCTTCTCTTCAAGCCTACCAAAGTGGCGTCCACCAGGGTAATTATTTTGACGCCCACCAGAGAATTGGCCATTCAGGTTTGCGACGTGGGTAAGAAAATTGGCCGTTTCATCAACAACTTGTCGCTTGGATTGGCAGTTGGTGGTTTGAATTTGCGTCAGCAGGAGCAGCAGTTGAAAACGAGACCTGACATTGTTGTTGCCACGCCTGGTCGTCTTATTGACCATATCCGTAACTCTGCGTCCTTTTCCTTGGACGCCTTGGAGATTTTGATTATGGACGAGGCCGATAGAATGTTGGAGGAGGGTTTCCAGGCTGAATTGACGGAAATCTTGACCTTGATCCCCAAGCACCAGAGACAAACCATGTTGTTTTCCGCCACGATGAACACGAAAATCCAGGACTTGATCCAGTTGTCGTTGAACAAGCCCGTGAGAATCATGATCGATCCTCCTAAGGCTGCTGCCACCAAGTTGGTGCAAGAGTTTGTGCGTATCAGAAAGAAGGAGGAGATGAAACCGGCGCTTTTGTTCCATTTGCTTAAACTTTTGGACCCTGCCCAGCAGAACCGTACTGTTGTGTTCGTTTCTCGTAAAGAGACCGCCCACAAGCTCAGAATCATTCTTGGTTTGCTCGGTATGAAGGTTTCCGAATTGCATGGCTCGCTTTCCCAGGAACAGCGTCTTAACAACGTGAGCGATTTCAAGAACTTGACGGTGCCTGTGCTTATCTGTACGGATTTGGCTGCTCGTGGTTTGGATATTCCCAAGATCGAGATGGTGGTCAATTACGACATGCCCAAGACTCACGAGATCTACTTGCACAGAGTCGGAAGAACCGCCAGAGCAGGCAGAGAAGGTCGCTCTATCACATTCGTTGGTGAGGCTACTGCTGACAGAAATATCGTCAAGGCTGCTATCAAGTCGTTGGAGAACGATGGAAAGAAAAACGGCAAGGCTGTCTCCAGAAACGTGGAGTGGGACGAGGTTGAAAAAGTCCAGAAAGTCGTTGAAGAAAAGAAAGACGTGGTGGACGAGGTTTTGGCAGAGGAGAAGCTGCAAAAAGAGCTTTTGACTGCGGAGATGGAGTTGGCCAAAGCAGACAACCTCATGAAGCACGGAAAAGAAATCCAGCTGAGGCCCAAGAGAACGTGGTTTGAGACCGAGGCCGAAAAGAGAAAGCACCAGTCGGAGGCCATGCAGCAGCTCACAAAGAACAAGCACAATCTTAATGCTAAAAAGAGAAAGCAGAAAGAAGGAAAAGAAGACGGCGGTCGGAGCTGGAAAAAGACAAAGACCGTCAGAATGGCCGGCCAGGGCAAGCCCAGAAACAGCGGCAGCGGCAAGAAGAACAAGAAGAAGCACTGATTGGATGGTGGATATTTTGGCTGTCTTGGACAGAATGCATTGTACTTTACTTTGGCCCCGAGGCCCTCGCATTAATAAAATAGATCGGAGTTGGGTGTAGGATGGGTGTAGGAGGGTTTTGATGAGTTGTGGGTTTTGGGATTTGGTGCTAGTGGGGATTTTTCAGTGGTATGTTGATGGAGGATCAGATGGTCCAGGAATGCCACTATACAGCCAATTGGCCGTGGAATTTGTATTGGAAGTCTTTGACTATTTCGATTCTAGCTAAATTTGATGAAATCCAACATATTCTCCTTAAAATGCAATTTATAATCCTTTTTTCGTTACCCTCTACTTCCCCAAGTCTCAATACTCCACGTACATTCACACTTTTCGCAGCCAGGGTCCACCCTCCATCAAAACCACAAACCTACAAAAAAAATAAACAACCCACCAAACCCGTCAATTCTTTTCCCCTCTATCCATCAAAATCCACCACCCAACCATATCAAAATCAAACGGTGCTGGGACCTACTTTCACCGCCTCCACGTGACCAGATCAGACATCAACACCGAGGCGGATGATCCAACCATCTCTACACCTACACCATGTCGTGGTTTTCCGGCTACACGCCGCTTTCAAACAATGAAAACGTGACTCTGCTTAGTACACAGAGCCCGGGCAAAATCCTCATCCAGATCCTCGTTCTCCAATGTTTCTACTACCTCACAGCCCTCATCATCTTTTACCTAGTGGCACTGCTAAACGGCTACGATTTCAGCGTCGACTGGATATTCTCGTGGGAGCTCATTGAGCCCGACAATGCCATGGGGCTTATTTTGTTTGTCATGTGGCTCGTGGACACGTTGCTCTGTGTGTTGTTCGTCACCATCTTGGTGGGTCGTTCCAAGTTGGCGTGGGACTTTGCAGTGACGGTGCATGTGATCAATTTGGGCGTGGTTTTGCTCTATACGGGTAAATTCCCCACCAGCTTGCTCTGGTGGTGTCTCCAGATCTTGTCTGCTGTGATTTTGGTGACGCTTTCGACGTACTCCACGCGATGGAAGGAGCTCAGGACCACCTTTTTTGACAATATGTTGGACCAGCAGGAAACGGGGCAGGTCAGGCACGAGGACATTCCCATGAAGGATTTGTCCCGTCCCCAGTCGTGAGAAGTCAATTGGCGATTGAAGTGGTGAGTTATGGCAAATTGAAGAGCTCAAGGTGCCTTGTCCCACATAATCATAGGCAAAATCTGCGCCGTCAAAAGGATAGGTGATATTGGAGATTCGAGCGTCATAGTCGACAAGATGGCAGTGCCGCCTAACTGACCCCAAAGGAGACGTAGTCTACAGAAAATTCTTGGATTGAACAAATACAGTTTGGGGCTTCCTTTCTCGACAGGCACAGTTCAATCTCCTCCTGCTCCACCGAGTGTCCCTGAATCGGCCCTATTCACGCCTTGGTCCGTCTTATTCACGCTTTTAATCCGTCAGACTTACAGTCCTCGGCCTACTGCCAACCACCACACTCTTGGCAATGCTGACACTTTCACTGGTGCCTTTGCTGCTCCCTAAAAATAGGGTTTTGTTCCTACACTGACGGCACTCAACAATGGGCTCGATGATGCCGTATGGTAGCCAGCATTATCACAAGCAGCCGTTTGAGTCACCGGTCTAGCAGCATGGCGATACTGCTCAATGAGGCAAGTGAACCGTACCATCACCAGCCACAAGGTCGGTCTCTAGATGGTCCGATCTCAGGGTGCGTGGGTGAAAATGACACAAAATGACACAAAATGCCACCGCCCCACAGTGGTCACACTACGATGTCAGAGGCAACAAACCGACAATGTTGTTTACAATTATCGAAAAAACTCCCTCCAAACCCCTAATCGAAGCTTAAGCCGATCCCGACTTGACACGATCTCATGCTGCGTGGTCGCACCTACCCCCCGTTTGCAGCCATCATTATCAACACCGGCCGAGGCTCTCCTCATTCCATTCTGGCACTTCACATGGCGGCGGAGAAGGATAATCCTTTGACTTCATCAGCCAGGCTACTTTTTGAAACAGTGTGTCTCGGAGAATACGCCCCCTCCTCGGTGAACATGATGGCTGAGGCCGGTCCGCCACGAGCACTGAGATACCCCACTGCGCGGCGGAACCCGTTTTCAGTAATGCTTGGGCCGCCATACATAAGCACCCTGTTAGAGTCTATTGTTACTGCTCCTCGGCTTGATATAGTGGTCCATGGTATCACATGGAGGCCAGCACGGACTTTCGCGGGGGCTCCCCGCGCTCGGTGATTACAATATAAGAAGCCGATAGTTTCTCCTGATTTTCAAATTGCCACCCCCCACCAAACATGACTGAAGAATCGCTTGCTGAGGAGGGCTTTTACGGCTCCGAATTGTTTGACTTTATGAAACTGATTGTGGATGACGACCCCGAGTTGAAGAAGAAGTCCATTGCCAAGGTGAACTCCGTGTGTGTGATCACCTTGAAGAACCCCAAGGGCGACACCAAGCTGTGGTTGATGGACTTTAAGAAAGAAGGTACTGTCAAGAAGCTTGACGGCAAGCCACCAAAGAGCGACATTCACTTGACCTTGAAGGATAAGGATTTCGTGAAATTGATCAATAACGAGGCCAACCCTCAGAGAATGTACATGGGCGGTCGTTTGAAGATCAAGGGCAATTTGATGAAGGCTGCATCCATCGAGCCATTCTTGCGTGAGGTTGACCCTCGTACCAAGCAAGAAAAGGCTAAGTTATAAATTCATGTATTATGAGTGACACGAATCTGTAGTGCAGTGAGGAGGTGAGGAGTTTCTCGCTGGGCGAGCCAGCCACCCCCAACAAAAAAAAAAAAAAACACATGAGATACATAAAAATATAATAATAATTTATTTCATTTCGTAATGCATATATTAAGGCCATAAATCTATTCCATGGTCAACCAGTTACCGGTGGCAAGGGTGGTGGTCAATTGAGAAACCTGGCGTGGTGGGTAACGCTCAGGCTCGGGGTAGTGGGACTCAAGCTTGTCAAACTCCATCAAGAATCTGGAGATCACATATGAAGCTTCAGTAATGGCAAACTGCTGGCCCAAGCAGATTCTAGGCCCACCGTTGAAAGGAAGGTACGCCCAGCCGGGCTTCAAGTTACGGTCGGCCCATCTCTCGGGTCTGAAGACGTGCGAGTCCTTGCCATAGTACTTTTCGTTTCTGTGGGTGCAGCAAATCAAGTAGCCGATACAAGTGCCCTTTTCAATAAACACGGGCTTGTCGCCGTTGGGGCCTCCGCCTCTTGGCAACGTGGTGTTCTTGTTGGCAAATCTGTAGTTGATGGGCACGGCTGGGTACAATCTGAGCACCTCGTTGATCACGTACTTCAAGTAGGTACACTTTTTGAGCGTCTCAAAAGTGATATCCTCGACATTGACATTCTCGCCCAGACCAAACTTCTCACGAATCTCCATCTTCAACTTGTTGTAGATGTCAGGGTTTCTGGCCAACTCAAAGAAAGTGAAGGTCATCAAGGCGGCGGTGGTGTCTCTGCCGGCAATCATGATGTTCAACAATTGGTCACGCAACACAGCAGGATCTCTAGTCTCCTTGACAAGCTCGTACAAGAAAATGTATCCGTCTGAAACCTTCTCGAGCTCGGCCTCGCTCATGCTAAGAGCACGCTTGACGTAGTAGTCGGCAAAGTTGTGGACAATTCTGGTATTCCTCTTGAAGTCCATTGGGTTGTGGAACATGTACCATTTCTGCATCCAGGCTCTGGTGGACATGATCTCCTGGGCACGGTTGAAGGCCTCGTAGAATTGGAACTGGCCCTCAAACTCCTCGTCACGGTACTCGCCAATAGAGTCATCCAAAAGACCGTAAACAGACTCACCAAACAAGAATTCGGTGGAAGTGTCAACGGTAAAACGGTAAAAGTACTCCTGCAAGTCGAATTTCTGGCCAGCATGCTTTCTGATGTGTCTGAACAAGTGCTGAACGTGCTTCTCCAAGGCCTGAGTGTGCGACACCTTCTCTCTGGAGAAGTTTGGTCTCAAAAGCGCTCTCGAGTGTTTCCATCCCAGGTAGTCCAAAGTAAATACACCATCACCCAAAACAGGTTTAAAGTGGGAGTGTCTCAAGGCCAAGGCAAAGTCGTTAAACTGGGTTGCCAAGACGGCTCTCAAGTTGTCTGGATCGGTGGTTACAAAAAGGGTGTCACCGCCAATTCTCACCCTGAAGTTCTCGTTATCTCCGTTCCAAATGGTCCACAACCAACCCACCAAATTGCCGTCTCTTTTACGGGCAAACATCTCAAGTGCGGGTCTAGAATTGAACCAGCCGGATTCGGGGATCCAGGGGGCCACATCGGCGCCATACTTCTTTCTCAAGTAGAAAAGCTTTGAGGTTCTGTAAAACCAATAGGCAAAGATCACCAGGAAAATGACGCCAACGTAGCCAAGCACGCCGTACTGGGCGACCTGGGCATTGTGTTTCTGAACCGAGTCTGTAATATCGTGAACGAAACCCATGGTGATTAAGAAAACAGATCAGACAGAGGGGGGGATAAAGCAGAGCCTTTATTAAGTTTTTAGAGCTGGCATGTGAATTGCAGGCTTGGGGTAGGTCGAGGGGTGGGAGGCGACATTTGATAATGGGGCGCTGATACAGCGTGGTGCATGAGTGCAGGGAGGTGCAGGGATGAGTGAGGGGATCGCTGACGGAGTTGGTCCTGTGTGCAGTACTGCAGTCTCGGAGCGGCACCAAAGCGTCGATTTCGTTAGAGTCCGAACGTTCTGTGTGCAGTCGCGCAGGTTGAGTGGCTAATCTGGCGTTTTGAGCAAAACGTTGGTGGGTGAGTCTTCACATGCCACGGACTTAGGACCAAATATCCCGGTTCTGGAAAAACCTTAATGTGGTAGAAGGAGAAGATACAACGGAATTGGCTAAAATTCATGTGAATGTGGTTTTGTGTATTTGCCAGGAGCCAACGAATGGTATGCTAAAAATATTCAATTTTCGATGCAATTGATGCCCTGCCATGGAATGCTCATATTCAATCCACTGTCTAGACCCAGACGTCAAGTGCCATTCACCTGTCGCTTAGCGGCCTTAGTACCGTTAAAGTCCGCGCAGTCCATTGTTTCTGCACGGGCCTGTGAATTGCTCATACTTAAGAGGCCTTCGTTATATATAGTTGCAATTAGCACAAAGAGGTGGATGGCTGGTTTGTATGATTGTGTAGAGGAGGCACCATATCGGAGACCGTGACGGCCGAGCCTTGAGCCGCCTGAGCCTCATACGGCGCTATTGTTAGAAACATGAAATTATGTGTGGTGGCGATTCAGTCTGTATTGGCGCTTCTGTATGATAGTGAGGAACAGAATGTATTAGCGACGCGACGTCGCCATTGTGGACGAGAGATATTCACATGGAGGTTTGGAAAAGACGTTGGGCGGTGGTTGCTGGGGCTGAAGATCGGCCTGATATGGGATGTTCCGAGTTAGGCAGGTGGGGTGGCCGCTATGTTGGTTGGATCTAGGCGAGATAATATCGCAAGTAACGGTGAGATATAGACAATTGGCGCTGGTTTTTGATTAGACTTTTTCCGATACTTCCATTATAATTTTTTCTTTGTCATTTCTGTAATTTTTCTAATGGCATAGCCGTTACGGTATAGTCATTGCCATGGTGACGCCCCCATTTGTTTCAGTTCATTGCTCCCCATTTGCAAATGCACCTGAAAAATAACCAACGTCTAGATGTCGCTGGCGAAGCCGGACGGTGTGTCCGAATGACGAAACGGGAAGCATCGGAACAGACGCTTGTGACGAATCCATTTTGATTGTTGGGCAAACGCTCCTTTGTCTGGTTGGCTCGCTTATTCCGTCCGTTTTTGTTTTTGTGGTTGCTACGGTGGTTTGCCATCGCTGTGAAAATGGTCGATCAAAAGGGACATCTGGGTTTCTGCTGTGAATTGTATATTGGTGGGATCCGCCAGGGCCTGTTGATCGGGCGATCCAGAAACCACGTTGATCACAATAGCCGTTGCCAGGGCAGAGTTGACGAGGCCAATTGAAAAAATGAATTGTGGAAAGAAAGAAAAAAAAAAAGGAAAAAAGAAGAAGGCATCGTTTGAAGGTTCTGGTGTTAGAGATGGCTGGTTGTGTTGATGGTAGGTGGACTACGGGAATGAGGGGGTATTTAGGGTTACAACGAACTGGCCAATCAGGAGCAGGAATGCCGTAAACAGCCCGCCGTCACGGCCACAAGCAGCCCACAGATAGCCCAGAAACATACATTTTGAGGAGAACTGGTGGTAGCTTCTATCGTTTAGATATGGCAGTCAAAGCGATTCCAGTTACATCCACACAAAAGCCCACGCCCATAACGCCAACCAACGCCGACAACGCCTACCTACACTTGCCCTAGAAACTCAAAATAATCGTTTTAACAGCCCGGGTTGTTCTTGGACCACTTAAACTTTGACTACCGCAATGCATCAACGAACGTTCTGTGCACCGTGCTATCCAGCTTTGTGCCCCTGCTTAAACCTTGTGCCCCTGCTTTCTACCCATCCTACGCCATCTGAGACATTCCGGTGGACGCCGAATCGGCGCCATATCCACCAAATGCTGCCTCAGGAGAGAATAGCTCAGCCGATGTGAATAAGCTTTTACGGGGAAGGCCTACAAAAAACATCTCATCCAAATTTCTGAAAACCAAAAACAAAACCAAAATCTGTTTTTCCACCCCATTCGGGGTGCCACCACGAAATCTCAAATGCCACCAGATCCACTAACCTGGGTGTCTATCTCGTATATATCTCGCTCACTATTGTCCAGGGCTATGCTGCTGCACCTCACTCCACGGCAGGCATTGTTTGGCGCACCTGGCGCGGCTAGCCCTGGCGGAAAACCCCCTATAAATAAAGCCGTGAAGCGAGAGCTTATATTTAGTTTTGACGTCCGGCGGGAGGTATTTATATTTCTGGTTTTTTTACAAAAAAACACCCCCAAAACAACCCCTTTTAACAGGCCCCTTGCCGTTGGGGCGCAGCTTCTCCCCTGCATCCACAGACGTCAAAGATCGCTTCTATATAGGCCCGGCAGACCCACTACATCAACTAAACACTTGCCGGTCTTTCCAGTAAGATGGGTTTTTCTTCCAAAGCGACCCTGGTGGTCCTGCTGCTCGCGGGAAAGTTCCGTCTGCCCACAAGGCGCTTTCTACTACTCATCGGCGTGATAGTGTGGATCAACGCCATCAACTTCTTTGTCTTCCACCACAGGCACCAGGCCTTGAACTACTTGACCAACAAGTTCAACCAGTTGAACCCGCTCAACAACTACGAGGGCCACGCGATTCCCAAAAAGCTCGTGGACAGCATCACCGTGAAATACTGGCTCAACGAGGCCAAGATCGTGTCGGATCCTCGCCGCATAGAGATCCACTCGCTGAACTACGACGATATGCTTTCGGTGCATCCCTTAGAGGAGCTTTTGCAGTTGTCGTATGGCGACCGCTGTGACGCGTTTTTCAAGAACTTGTACGTGACCTCCGAGTCCAAGTGGGTCATGGAGGCTCCCGAGAGATTCCGCCTCGACATGGAGTACGAGATGTCGTGGGACGACTACAAAAAGAAGTACGAGGAGAGTTTCCGGGAGAAAATCGCCCAGGCGCAGGGCAAGAAGCCCGAGGAGGTCGATCCCAAGAACATCCACGACGCCATCGCCAAGATCTACGATGGGCTCAAGGACAAGGCTAAAAAGGACGAAAAGGATATGCTTGAGCAGGTGGCGTTTGGCCGTATTTTCAACAAGTGCTATGTGACGAGAGACGACCCGAAGCAGAGGCAGAAGTTGAACAGATTTGCGTCGAGACAGGCCCGGCTGGTTGGCGGTTTTTCCGGCGGCCGTTTTGTGGAATCCGATGCAGAGAAAGAGCTTTCTCCTGAGAAGTTCCCCAGCTGTGCCGACTTGGAGCAGAGAATGTACCCGTGGCTCTCGTACCAATTTCCCGTTTACGAACGGTACTCAGGGCAGGTGATGAAGACACCGCCGGAAATCAACAAGGATCACAGTAAAAGAAGCAACGAGCCTCTTCGATCCAAGCTCACGGGAAACACGCCGTGCTGGTTGAGCCACTACAAGAATAAGCTCCACGGGAAGGGCATTGCCATTCCGTTCGATACCTACCGTATGGACGAGATGGTTGCTCTTATACGGCTTCTCAGGGCTCACGGAAACAAGCTCCCCATTCAAATTGTGTCATACGGGCAGATGGAGGAGCACCAGAAACAGGCCTTGAGCGATGCCGCCCGTGAACCGTATGTGGATCTTCCGCCCAGCTACGTGAAAGTGGCAGAACACCTCGGTAACATCTTGGAATCTGAGGACAGGGGCCTTCGATCTCAGGATTTGTGGTTTGTGGATGCACTGACGCTTTTCGATCCGGAGGTCAGGCAGGACTGGTCAGACTACCCGATTTCGATTTTGACGGCTTTCGCCAGTTCCTTTGAGGAGGTGGTGCTTATGGACCCCACGATCGTGCCGCTCAAGAACCCCGACTACTTCTTCAACCTCAAGGAGTACAAGCAGAAAGGCGCCTATTTCTACAGAGCCAAGCCCATGCACAAGCGGACAGAGAAGAACACGGATTTTTTCAAGAGAATGACGCCGTCTTTGGTCGACACGGTCATGTTCAATATCCCCGTTTTGACCGACCAGACGCTCTCGCTTCCGTTCTTTGAAGGTCTTCAGGAAATGCAAGACGCTGCCGTTGCAGTCATTGACAAAAAACGCCATTTCAACGCCATGGGCTCACTTCTCCAGCTCGGTGCTTTTTGGCCAGCTGACTACCGTGGAAGCGTTGCCCAGGAGCTCTGGCTCGGCTTCATCGTTGCTGGTGACGAGGATTTCCACTTCAACAAGTACTTCCCCGCTGCTCTAGGTGATGCAGACCCGTTTGAAGAAATAGCTCCCCAGGTCTGCAGCACACACACGGGCCACTTGGATCCTGTGACCTCCAACGAGCTTGTTTGGATGACAGGCGGCTACGCTGTTTGTCCCGTGAGAGATCCCGATGTCAGTGAGGATTTTGGAAGAGCGTTTATTTGGCACACTTTCGAAGGCCCAGACGAGATGGTGGACTACTACAAGAGCCGATTCAACCTCAAAGTTGCCATTGTGCCGCCGTACGAGAGCATCGACAGTTTTGAACTCAACAACAACGACGGAAATCCCGTCAGTCCCTGGCAATGGGGCATTGGGTGTCTGGGGAAGGTTCTCTGTGCCAATGGCGAGATAGGCGGCTCGACGGATCACGAACCCAACGTGCAGAAAGGACAGTTTATCGAGTTTGAGCCGCTCGAGAGGAATTTGCATGCCTTCTACGGCGATATCTACATGGGGTATCTGGGAACCAAGAACTAGGACCTAGGCGAGACGATTAACCGATAACAGACAAAAAAGATGCTGAGTCATCCAGCAAGCCAATGAGCAGCACGGCTTGTGTTATTGTTGATGCAGAGAAACCCGGATTACCGCTGCCATACAGCTAAGCGGCACGAAGCGCAAAACTGAAAAAAGAGCGATAACGGCTTTCTCGGCTTTGACACACAGGGTTCAGATAAGCTGTGGCGGCGCTGCAGAGTTTCTGACGACAACGGCTCGAATTGTGGATATTGACGTGAATCGGCAATGTCTACGCACGTACATAAGCATGAACTATACTATAGAAGGGCCACAGTAGTGAGACATGTGAACGTGGTGTAGTGGTTATGGATGGATAGGGGGGTGTTGTGGTTATGTGGGGATGTGGAGGGATGTAGGAGGAGTGGTGGTATCGGGAATCTGTTGATAATCGGTTTCCTGATTGTCCATGGGGTGGTAGTAGGACTTCATGGGTAACTGGAGTTCCGGCTATATCGCCATATTTCGACGGAATTATGATTTCTAAGCTATGTTGAAATTGCAACCTTGCGGAATCATTGGTTTTGCGACTTCATTAGTTTTGTGGAGCTTTCTTCCCCGGGTTTTGCGTTATCTTCAGAATCTACCTTGGTGATACTCACTGAGCTACACCAGGGAACCCGAACCCGAAACCGACCGAAAATTTCGAACCCAGCTGATTCATATCATCTTTCCATGGCACCTCTTCAAATTAAAACCTCATTTTTTTCAATCCACCATGCTCTCCCCTTCCATCTTCTCACCACCCTCGGTTTTGCAGCCATTCTCAAACCTCATTCCACAAACCACTCCAACCACACTCCAACCACACCCCAACCCACCACTTCACCCACCACTTCACCAACTCTACCAAAACCTCTCAACCTCTACAAATTGCATGTACCGCCCGAACCTGGCCCCCAGCGGGATGTACTCGTTACCTCCAATTCCCTACAGTCATGGAAACCCTTCTTACAGAGGATGCCCTTCACCAGGCCACACCTTTTCGGCGTGGGAACTCAGCGAATACGGACCGTACCACCACCTCAGCGACGCCCGCCACCCCTCTCTTTTCAACCCGTTTTATGGCACAAAACGCTACAAGCCTGGAGATGTGTGGGAGGTTACAGAAGATGATCCTCGGTTTCATCCATACCCTGGCTGGCCCAACCCGTGGGAGGCTCACTACGGCAGTTTGAATGGCAATTTAAACGGCAGCGGAAGCTTCAATGGCAGCTTTGGCGGCAACGGCGGATTTGTAGCGATCTCTCCAAACCTACCACCTCCTGGTTCTGGGCTCAGGTCTGGATGGAACGGCGAGTTCGGGGTGGACATCCATGGAAACCGGGGATTCAAGGAAACAGGCTCCAACGGGAAAGAATGGCTCAATCTCGGTGTACCCAGCGAGGACCATGACTTGTTCAACGAGGAGCCGGAGCCAGTCGTAGAGCGCTACACCAATGGGGTCAGAGACGAACCTACAAGAACCCACAAAAGACGAACCCGACGCCGAAAACGGCCTTCTCCGCCGCCTCCACTAATTGAACCTCCTCCAAATCAACAAATACCACCACCTCCGCCTCCACCTCCTCCTCCACTTCTGAAAACCAGATCAGCTGACGCTGTGTTAGAAACGGCCGCCACGTTCTCCCCCACGGCAGCGGACCTCAACCTCCACGACAGGCACTTCTTTCCCAAAACCTACACAGACCACCGTTCGCAGGCAGTTCTTGCCGGAAAACCACCCAATTGGATTGACGCCGTGATTGCAGAAAGCAACCATTGTCTGGAGCCGTGTGGGAGCCACATGAGCGGAGATTCGCCTACGTACGGGGAATTGGCTACAATGGTGGAGCGGCTTCTGGAGAGTGGCTCAGAAATTAGAGAGATCAGTCCTGCCGAATGGTGACCCTGGTTGCGAATAGCGTACTTGATACCACATTCAACTGCCTGGGTCCACAAAGCGGACCACGTCAGGTACCAGAAATTAGCTCTTGATACATCTACCCACCACCCAAATAGCCGCCCACACATGGCCAAGAATATGATAGGGTGGAGCTGCCTCGATCTGTGTGTGGCTCTGCGGAGCCGATAGCGCTTTTATCGCCGGAGTCCACACTAGTGCCAGCGGCTCGGGTGGCTTCAGGGGCTTTTGCGTGGCTTGCGGGAGAGCGAAGACGAAAATACGGGATTGTGTTTTTTGGGTGCGTAGCAGGGTGTAGTTGGGGAAGCTAGGGACGACCGCATAGGCGAGAATAATATCGGCACGTCAAAGCTGTCAAACTGGCCGGGTGCATGCTTGGCACATTTAGGCTCCTTGTATCTTGGCGATAAGGTATCGCCACAAACTGCCGACGCGTCAGTTCCACCAGGGCCCTGGCACTGCACTTGCAAATTCCGTCCTGGAGCCTGTTTACTTTTCAAGTGCATTCTTGCGCTCCACAGTCGCTTTAGACCCAACGCATGCGCAAAATCACCACCACAGCTGACGATATCCACCATGAAACATAAATAGGCCCCGTTTCCTCTCAATTCTCTTCATCCACTCAATCATGCTCCCCTTCCTCACGATCTTCTCTCTCGCTTTGGCCTTCACCAACGCCTTGGTGGTGCCCAACCAGAAACGCTCTGGTGCTCCACTCAAGCTCGACTTCACCGTGCAAAAGTCCTTCTCCAACGCCACCTCCACCGGCGAAATCGCCTCCAGAGCACACAGTCTCGTTTCCCACTTGGCCGTCAACAAGAGAGAGGAGACCGCTTCTCTTACCAACGACAGAGATGTCTCCTACTTGCTTGACCTCAAGCTCGGCTCCAACCACCAGCCTGTCACTGTGATCTTGGACACGGGTTCTTCTGACCTTTGGGTGTACGGTACTTCCGATGCTGGCGCCCAGGGTGGTACTTACGATGTCACTTCTTCGTCCTACAACAAGAAGACCGGTGAGGAGTTTTTCATTTCCTACTTGGACGGTTCCTACGCTAAAGGTGACTACTACACTGACGGATTCGCTCTCGAGGACGGAAACACCCTTTTGAAGGATCTCCAGTTTGCCGTGGTGTCCTCCGGTGAGACCAACTCCCAGGGTATCTTGGGTGTTGCTGACAAGAACCAGGAGGCCACCGACACCAAGTACGACAACTTGCCATGGGCTTTGCAGAAGGAGGGTGTTACTCCCAAGGCCTCCTACTCGTTGTACCTTGGTTCCGAGGCCGAGGGCAAGGGTTCCATCATTTTCGGCGGTATCGATACCGAGAAGTACGAGGGTGAGTTGACCAAGTACCCCGTGGCTGGATCCAGAGGTTTGGCTCTCAATGTGGAAAGCGCCGATATCGGCGGCAAGACCATCCAGTTGGACAAGGAGATTCTTTTGGATTCCGGTACCTCCTTGAACTTGTGGCCCCAGGAGCTCATTGACGCTGTGGGCAAAGAGCTCAACGGTAACTACCTCCAGGGCTTCTACTTTGTGGACTGTGACCAGCCCACCGACAAGCACTTGACTTTCGACTTTGGCCAGAACAAGATCGACGTTTCGTACCAGGACCTTGTGTGGAAGTCGCAGGGCTACTGTCTTTTGGGAGTCCAGCCTGGCGACGACACGCTTATTTTCGGTGATGTCTTCTTGAGATCCGCCTACGTCTACTACGATCTTTCTCTGCACGAGATTTCGATTGCCCAGGCCAAGTACTCCGATGCTTCCAACATCATCGCCGCCTAGATGGGGGTGTAATAAAATTCAGTTCTTCTTTATCCAGGGTAGGCAATAGAGCACCAATCGTAGCTTAACAGTGGCATAGTAGGTGGAAATTGTATGTGGATGATCCAATCAGATAAGATGTACGCTTTTTGCTGCTTCTTCTCTTTATGACTTTGGAGTGCCGCTGGAGGTTTTAAAGTGGATTGTGCTCCTGGTCTGTAAACCCCCAAATTTCAGTAGGATCTCCATTACACCCCTGTGGTCAGCAGCAGACCACGAGATGAGCTGGTTTTGAACACAAAACGCCAAGTCCTCCAATGACAGAATAGAGAAGTAAGCCTCGGTCCTGACGCATGAAGTCTACATGTCACTACTACATACCGCTGAATGGCCCATCCAATGATTTCACCAAAAGCCAAGAAACCCTGTTGTCTTGACCTAAATTAGCCCAATTCATGGCCAATCGTAGGGTGATGGTTATTAAGGAATGGTGAATTCTGGTTTCAAGTCGTATCTTTTGAATGCGTGAATCCTTACAATTCTTCTGACCATCTTCATCCACTTAGATCCAGCTTGCACCATAATGCCTACACCTCCAATCAACAATCAAATTCAAACAAATTAGTCTATAAAGTGTAGCGGCGCTCACCAGAACTTCACAGCCTGGTAGCCTTTTCTCAACATCTTGAAAATAGGGTCGTTGTCGTTGGTGAAAACCATCTTGGTGCCCTTCTTCTCGCCCTTCTGGTGGCCGTTTTCCTCGTCCTCGGCATCCTCCAAAGACTGGGCGTCACTCAAGTAGTGGTCTCTCAAGAAAAGACCGAAACACAAAAGTGGCACACAGAGACAGAGACCAACAATACAAAGCTTCTTCTGAACCTCGGCGTAAGCCAAAACAAGAGCAACCCTGGGCGTAGAGCCCCAGGCGTGGTCTTCCATAAAGTCGTATGGAGCATCGTAGGCAGCCTCAGCCAAAGCGGAGTCCTGACCCAACTTCTCCATCTGCTTCTTGATAGTAGGGTACATGGTCTGGGTCCAGATGGCACCAGAAACACATCTTCCGAAAGAACCACCGATCTGGTAAATAGCATTAAACATGGCAGTCACAGAAGCCATGTACTCGTGGTTGGTACAAGCCTGAGCAGAAACAACGACAAGTCTGTTGAAGAAACCCTGGCCGAAACCAAGCAAACACATACCGACAGCCACACCGTCACGGAAGTACTTACCACGAATACCGTCGTTGTCACCTCTGAAGTGGACGAAAAGTCCCATGGCAATGTACCACACCATGACACCGAACAAGATGAAAGGCTTGGTTCTTCTGACCTTGGCCAACACGAAACCAATCACAGGCAAGGTCAAAGCACACACAAAGTGGAGAAGCAATGGTGTTCTGGTAGCAACCACCCTGCTGGCGTTCATACCCACATACAACACAGGGTAGGCGTAAGCGTTAGGCATGTTGGAAACAAAAGTGTAAAGAACACCCATTGCAAGAGCAGCCCAGATACCTCTGTCTCTCAACAAGGGGAACGGAATCAAGGGGTTGGTGGCGAGCTTCATTTCCCAAATGACGAAGCAAGGAATAAGGCAGAAACCGATAACCAAGGGCACAATGGTGGAGGCCTGGTGCCACTTGGTTCTAACACCACCAGCCAACGTCAAAGGCACCAAAAGAAGACCAAGCATCAAGATGATGATGATACAGCCGATAAAGTCCACCTTCAAGGCTGCCTCTCTGGTCCAGTAGAAGATACTAGCAAAACCCATTTTGGTGTACACCCAGAGCTTGTTGCTGCCATTGTCCAATTCCTGCTGGTAACGAGCCAACTTCTGGTTCAAGGTGACCGCAGAAGCCTTCTCCTCAGCACAAAGAGCCTTCCACTCCTCGGTCTTTCTGGCCTTGAGTCTCATGTGGAGAGAACAGCCCAAGTAAGGAATACACACCAAGGGGAAGGTGAAGGCCCACAAGGCCACACCAAACTGCCAGTCATGTCTCTCCAACAAGGAGTCCACAATTTCACCCGATGCCCAGGTGTTGATGATAGCTGGAAGGTTCAAAATGGCAATAGCCAAAAGTCTGTATTTCAAACTGGAGGCATCCGACAAGTTGATCTGCCACAAGAATCTGCCACCAGAAGAACCAATGGAGTACAACACCATACCGCCAGAGTAACGCTGGATATCGTGGGCCTGGGACATAATGACAAGACCGACGATTCTGAAAACCAAGGAAATGCAGAACAACTCAAGACGACCAAAGATATCCGACAATCTGGCATAAGCAGGCAACGAGGCAGCGGCAATGACTCTCTTGATGATACCCACGGTGGTCATCAACGAGTGCTGCTTGTACGAGTTGGTAGCGTAACCCACGAAAACGTTCGTAGCAGTACCCTCCATGGTTTGCACGAACATGGCAATGAAAATGGCAAAAAAGTAGATACCCTTGAGCGTCCAGGTATCGTACTGCTTGACCAAGATCTCGGACTTTCTCACACCAAAGGACTTTTCGATGATCTTGGAGTCCGTGGTGGCCTTGGTCTCCACCGAAGTGGTTCTCAGGAGCTTGGAGTTTTCAGAACTGTTCAAGTCCTTCTCCACATTGACATTCGAGGAACTGGCCCCAGAGCTGGGGGTTTTGTGCATCTTCTCCGCCATGATGATTGATGGGGTAGAAATGGAGCCAAAACCGGTGTCTTTAAATATTGCAAAATTATCTCCGGAGCTCAAACGCTCTGGTGAGTTTATTCCGTCTCGGGATATCCATTCTGCCAATGGGGCTGCTCAGAAATAGTCTTGTCTCCTTCATACGTGAGCTTTAGCGAACCAGCTTGAGCGTTTGCATTGTTAGGCCTTGGTCAGACGGCTTAGGTCCAATCAATGATGCATGGTAAGACACACAAAACCGGAGGTTTGGGGGACCCTTCAAGGAGCGGCTTGCATTGCAGGAGGAGTTTCGCCGAGAAATTAATCCGAGAATTGGCGTTGACAGGGTGTGAGGCGTGAGGGGGGCCACTTTTGTGGGAGATTTTGGTATGGAAAAATTTGTCATCCTTAGAGGAAGCCATATTGAAATTTTCTGTCTGGCCGGGCCAGTGCCCATCCTGTGGCTCCAAATCTGAGCGCTAGATCGAAATATGTCTTTATGCATGGTTATACCCGCCGTGCGTCATGTCTGGTTTTTTTGGCAGAGTTGCTGAAAGTTAAGAAAAAGACTCCTCGAGGCCCTTGGCAGGCGAATTTGCAACGGTTATACCAAGACCCGTAGGTTGGTAAAAACAGTTTGGGAGCTTTTGGGTGGTTTTAGCTCACCACCATAAATCATCACCATATTTCACCACCACCACAGAAAGCATAGCAAGTATCTACCCTCCACGCCAGGCGCTTTGTGTAACTGATCTTGCTTGCAAATTTTATCAGATGCATCTCTGCGCCAAATATGCACAGCTTGACACGGTGCCTTGACGTGAAATGCTGCTGGAGCTTGTCAAGCCTTCTTGTCATGCCAAGTCCCATTGGTTCCCGAGCCAGCCTAGAA
Organism: Candidozyma pseudohaemuli; assembly: GCF_003013735.1. NCBI lineage: Eukaryota > Fungi > Ascomycota > Pichiomycetes > Serinales > Metschnikowiaceae > Candidozyma > Candidozyma pseudohaemuli. Next base: position 36,186 of record NW_020194457.1, on the reverse strand, counting down.
AAGTCACCACACGAAAAAGCCGTTTATTGGCTCTTCCCGCGGAAACTTACGTTCCAGTACATGACGGCCTGGCGCCACTTGGCTGTCAATTCTGCGAGAGCCTCCACGCTGACTCAAGGGGCCAAGACTCGACCATGCAACCGGACATAGGCGCCAACAATGAGCAGAACGGCTTGTGGTGCCGGTTTCGGCGTCGCTTCCGCGTCGAACTTTTTCTACAATGGGACTTTTTTTTACAATGGTTTCTTCGATGCTCATGTTTTCGTATTTACCCTAGTGGTTGTGGGGGGAGGTTTATAAAAGCAAAACGGCAATTCCAGCGGCCAAGCTGCCGGCGCCAAAGACCACAGACCCTGCTGCGTTGTCGAAGGATGAGGCGGAGGACGAGGGGGCCGACGAGGATCCCGAATTGGCAGCAGAGGCAGAACCTGATCCAGAGGCAGCAGATCCAGAGGCAGCAGATGAGGAACCGGAGGATCTCGAGTTAGAAGCGCTGCCCAGCGATGCCGAGCCGGAAGCGGAACCGGAAGCGGAACCAGAAGCGGATCTAGTGTTGGAGCCACTGGAGGTTGAAGAACCTGAAGTCGCAGAAGAGGTGATTCTGGCGGATCCAGAGGCAGAAGCCGAACCCGAACCGGACGAAGCCGAGTCCGTGGCAACAGCAGCACCAGCAACACCGTCGGACCCGTCCATCTCCGAGTTCATCTCATCGATACCGCTGGGTTGGGCGCCCTGACCCATCCAAGTAAAAAAGGTCTTGGTGTGCGTGTGGTTAGGCTTCTCGATGGTCATGTGTGTGGTTGTGAGATGCTGGGCCTTTTCTCCGTAGAGCGTCTTGGTGTACGTGTTGTGTGGGTACGAAAAGATGTAGGTCTTGGACGAGCCTGTGGTGATGTCGTCGTCCGAGTCGGAGTCGGTGTCACTGTCACTGGAATCAGTGTCACTGTCAGTGTCGTAGTCGACGTCGGTGGGTGCAGAGCCCGGGCCCATCCACGTGAAGAAGGTCTTGGTGAGCGTGTGGTGGGGACGTTCGATGGTCATGTGGGTGGTGGTGAGATGTTCAGCCTTGGAGCCATGGAGAGTCACGGTGTAGGTGTTGTGGTCTCTGGAGAAGATGAAGGTGTTGGTGGACTCGGCGGCGGCGGCGGAGACGATGGAGGCTAAGGCGACGTTGGAAAGCTGCATTTTTGATGTGTTGGTGGATGGGAAAAGTGGGACTTTCGGGGTGCTTATATATGTTTCCGATGGCCTGGGGAGGCTTTTTTCGCAGCCAAAAACGAAAAGCCATGCAGCGCCGTTCGCATCGAGAATTCCGTGGCACCCATTGTGGCCATGCCATAATTGAACTAAGGCATTCCATTGAAAGAAGCATTGAAAAAAATAATTAAGTGGTTAAGAATTGTCTTTCGACTTCAATTCCAATCCCTCGCCATCCGTTGAACCCTCCCTCACCATCCTTTCAACCCTTCTTCGGAAGTCTTTCCCTGCGAAGAAGGTTTTTTTCATGCACCTCCAGGCAGAAGGTGCTAAAATTAGCCCACACTAAAACACGCAACACGGCTCGTTCCGGCCCCTCTGCCGATCTTTTCAGCCTGGACCCTCTTTGCAGCCATTTCTAGCGGGCTATTCTTAGAAGCCGTTGCACGTCATCCCAACACGGCGGTAGTTGCGATGCCGTTTTCGTCGAATCGGGCCTGGCCAAGAATCCAATTCCGTTCCTTCTCGGTGCTAGCGTGACTGATGAGGCTGTTGCTTGAAAAACTATTGGCTTAGCCCTAGGCGAAGGGCAGCCTCGTCCACTATATTTAGAATTCTGGGGTAGTGGAGTAGCACGGCTGTGGCGAGGTTTTGATGCAGAGGGCGCCGGATCGGGTGTTAATTGGTGAAGAAGGTTAGGAACCTCGGAATAGGGCGGTGGAGTGCCGGGGTGGGGCATTTGACTATAATGGACAAGGGTGAAGAATTGGCAATTGGGAGATTTGAAAATCGATTTAGTGACTTTGGACATGGCGACGCCGTAATTGAACTTATATTCTTTCCAAAACATCAATCCATTTCTTTAATCCTTCTTTCTACCCTCCCAAACCATCTGCAGAGGTGGTGAGCACTTCCGAAAAATCCCGCCACATTGCAAATCAAGATCTACAACTCACCTTGGCCTGTGTTGGTGTGACTCGGCAAGATGCACAATCGGTGCCGAGGAACCCAATAGCCTAAAATTAGCCCCCGGTTTGCCGTTTGGTTTTGGTGTTTGTTGAGATTGACAATGGTGGAGGCATTGGTGGGTGGAATGTATGGAGCAGTTGAAGAGGCTGGGTTTGGTGAGTCTGGATCGTGACCGATGAGTGGAATATAGCAAAATAGCTTCGGTCACGGTTTACACTGCCTACATGGGTGGACTGGTCAGGTGGAGGTGGGAAGCAAGGAATTGAGGGAATCGAGGAGTCTACTGTTGGAGCAATGGTCCAGATGCATCCCGACAAGTCTCATGGGCTAGAGCCTATTTTTGAGATGTGGTGGGACCAAAAGCAAGTAGGTGTTTAATTTGTGTTAGTCCAGCTTTTTCATTTTCTTCGTCTCCTTAGTCTTGTAAATGGCTTGAAATCGTATATGGTACTCTGGCTGCAATGCATAGTCTCAAATTTGCGACTAAGGGTCTCGACCAATGAGATGAGCTTTTTGTATGTTCCAGTGGATCCAACTTTATCGCTCTTATGTCTATTTCCCTGATTACCAGCTCCATTCTGCAAAGTCTTCTCTCGAGATCGTGGATCTCTTCGGTTGACGATCGTTCGGTTAAGCCACCTTAGACAAGCTTTCGGTTTCCGATGACAAAGCTAGTGATCACCAGATGCCAAGCCCTTCCATGTAGCAGGAAGTCTTTATCTTGACCTATATTTCTCTACATGAGTCTTTATTATCCAACTTCGACTGTCAAGCTGTTGCTTTTGTTGCTCCTACTCGAGGCTAATTCCGGTCCATGTAGAAACCACCTTATTGAGGGTACACAAAATCAAGAGCCACACATCTGACCACAGCGTCGAATGAATGAAAAAAACTAAAGACGCTTTCTAACAAGGATATCCTTTGTCTCTTGTCATTCCCATCTCCTGACGAGATTGTGCTCTAGTCTGCTAGTTAAAACGCTCATGAGAGCATCTGGGGCATCAAAGTTTTGAGTACACTAAACTCACCAAAACTGGCCAGTTTCCTGATGCAATTGAGGGATCTTCAACAACATCTTCCTCGCCTGGTAGTTTAAACGGTTGAACTGCTGAAACATCATGAATGCAAGCTGTTTGGGACCAATAAGTTCCGAATCTTTTGGACCCAAAGGTTCCTGAAGATTCACTTCTTCGACCAAATAGGCATACAATTCTGGAAGCTTCAGGCTTGACAAGGTCTCCTGAACATCACCTTCCTCACCGGGGTAAACGATCCTCAGAGAGATACAAATGGACAAGCGAACAACCAATGTGCACTGCCTTGGGGCCGGTAAACGATTTTTCAGCTTTCGAAAACCATTTCTAGTGCAATATAGGAGAATATTGAAGAATATGGGAGAGAGGAAAATTACTTGACTTTGCTTACGAATATTACCCAAACCGTCGGTGGTATACCTGAAGCTGCTGGTCCCTTCCCCACAAGCGGGATTTTACGGGAATATCAGTTAATCCAATTGAGAGCAAATATCAAAGTGGCATGATTTCCATAACCGAACCTTATTGTGCCCTTTCAAGCGAATCAATAAGATCTTCTCCATCGCATTATACATCAATAGCCTCCACAACCAAAATCATCACCTCAATGACACCCACCACAAGGACCATTGCACCACAAAGATGCCTCTTCAAACTACCCGACTTCTCTCCATGTCGCCTAAAATAAGCCCCTTATCTGACAAAGACGTACCTTATTGTTTCCACCAAACCCACAGCTCAACCCTCCAAAAACCACCTGATTCTCCAGCCCGACCACGGAGACCATCCCCACAATCCCGCTTTTTTCCCTATCTCTAAAACAAAGAAACCTAAAAATCAAGTGCTCCCCTGAAACCAATCAATTACGTCAGAGTCAGCCGCGTATACTTGCCTCTTCACTGCACACCCATGTGTACTCTGCCATTTTCCAGCAAAACCATTGGCTACTTAAACTTCCAGACGCCAAGCAGACCTGGGAAATTACGAACCCACACAATCCACATTAAGCGAGGCACATCGTCGGAACCTGATTTTGTGTAAGCTTTCCGAAATTGCGCCTTCTCGACTGTGGAGGGGTACTATATAAATATGGAGATTCGGTGTGCTGCGATTCTCCATGGTTAATGCTACTTTTGAGCTTTCCTTGTGGAAGGTGCTTGCTGCTATTGTTGTTCTATACAATGTGGCATCGTACGTCAGCTACCGGATCCGTCTTTGGAGGCTGAAGGCCTCAGAAACGGTGTACCTTGACGATGGGCTTTTTGGGTTCAGAAGAACCAAGGATATCTTGAGAAGACAGAAGACAGGGGAGATTCCACCGCTTTTCTATGAAATGTTCAACGAGGTCAAGCGGGACACCCTTACCTTCAAAACCACCGGCACCATCAGATACTGTACCCGTGATCCAGAGAACATCAAGGCGATTTTGGCCACGCAGTTCAACGATTTCTCTGTGGGCCAGCGGCTCACCCAATTGGGCATTTTCTTGGGCGATGGAATCTTCACTTTGGATGGAAACGGCTGGAAACACTCTAGAGCCATGCTTAGACCCCAATTTGCCAGGGAGCAGGTCTCCCATGTGAAGATGCTAGAGCCTCACGTCAGGCAGGTGATCCGGAGGGTGAAAGGCGCCCAAGGCTCCAAATTCGATATCCAGCCATTGTTTTTCAAGTTGACCGTGGACTCGGGAACGGAATTCTTGTTTGGCGAGTCGTGCAGATCGCTCCGAGACGACGAGGTGGATATTTCGACCTTGGGAGGGCCAAAAGAGGCTGGTAATTTTGCTCATGCCTTTACCACGGCGCAGTCGTACCTTGTGAAGCGAGTAAATTTCCAAAAACTCTACTTTTTGGTCAACAACCAGGAGTTCAGAGACTGCAACAAGACCGTGAGCCGTTTCTGTGAATTCTACATCAACAGGGCGTTGCAGTACGAGCCAGAGGAGCTTGAGAAACTTGCAAACGGGAAATACGTGTTCTTGTTCGAATTGGTCAAACAAACAAGAAACCCCAAGGTCTTGCGGGACCAATGCCTCAACATTCTAGTTGCAGCAAGAGACACCACGGCAGGGCTCATGTCGTTCTTGTTTTTCGAGCTTGCCAGGAACCCAAGAATATTCCAAAAGCTCCGTGCAGAGATCGTCGAAGCCTTTGGCGAAGGGGAATCTGCCGATCTCAGCAAAATGACATTTGAGTCGCTCAAGCGGCTCGAGTACCTCAAGTGGGTGCTCAACGAAACACTCCGTTTGTACCCCTCTGTGCCCCAGAATTCTAGAACGGCGGTTAGAGATACCACGTTGCCAAGAGGAGGAGGACCCGACGGGAATGAGCCTGTGTTTATGCCCAAGGGGGATGTGGTGCTTTATTCGATTTTTTCAACACAAAGAAACGAGGCTCTTTACGGCAAGGATGTGCTTGAGTTCCGTCCAGAGAGATGGGCCGAGCCTGAGCTCAAGAAGATAGGCTGGGGGTTCCTTCCTTTCAATGGAGGCCCGCGTATCTGCCTAGGTCAACAATTTGCTCTTACCGAAGCCTCCTACGTCACCGCCCGCCTTCTACAAGAATTCTCCAAAATCGAGTCTTTTGATCCACCGGGCGATCCTAAAACAAGTGCCCAATTGACCATGGCGCTCCACCACGGTGCCAACATCGCCTTGTACTAAACGGGCTTTGATTTGCACGGAAACGGCCAACGAGGGGTAAACAAGCCCCTTCTCGAGAGAAATCCGAACGCATAGCTAAATTTTGAAAAAGCAAGGTTTGATGCTTCTTTATGTGGGTGGTTGCGAACCAGCCAATCTTATCTCTAGCGCCGTGCGCAGGACCATTGTGGTGATGTGACAGCAGGAGAAATGGAAAAAGGAAAAAAACAGACGTAGGGCTCAGGCTTTGTATTGAAATCACCGTATATTCATCTTTTTGCATCTTCCATTCAAAGCCCCCATTCCCTTTTTTCCATTATACCCCAGGAATCGGATTTACCATCGTCCTGCACGAGTCCGAGATAACCTCCACACAAGCCCCCTTAATCCACACCACCTCCAACCAGCTTTTCCTTCTTTTCTATATAAACCCACTGAATCCCACCAAAATCATAGAAACTTAAAAAGCCTTGAATATCCAAAATGCAATTCAGGCTTACCCCGCTCGTGCTTGCCAATTTGGCTGCCGCCATGGTGCTTCCTTCGCTTAACGGTTTTGACGTTGAATCCGTCTTCGGTCAGAACGCCATCACCGAAAAATCCAAGGTGGCCAAACCATTCGAAAAAACCCGTAACTCGCCAGCTCCTTTGGTCACTGGCTCAAATGTGGCTCCAAACAGGTACATTGTGGTGTTCAACGACGATGTTGCTGAGGGCGACTTTGCCACCCAGAAATCGTGGATTACCTCGCTTGTGCAATCCGCCATGGGCATCGAAGAAGGTGAAACCCTTGCCTCGTTCCAGCTTCCTTCCTTCCTGGGCTTGCTGGGCGCTTTCAACGAAGACGTCTTGAAGAAGATCCAGGATAGCCCCCACGTCAAGTATGTGGAGGAGGACGGCGTGATCGACCTCTACGGCACCAAGGTCCAGGAGGACGCCACCTGGGGTATCTCCAGACTCTCGTCGCGTAAAAACGACCAGGTGTTGGACACCTACACCTACGATCCTTCTGGTGGCGAAGGCGTCACTGCTTATGTCGTGGACACCGGCGTCAAGGTTTCCGAGGCCGACTTCGAGGGACGCGCTGTGTATGGTGAGGCAGTGGCCTTCCCTCACTTGCAGGTGGATCTTCATGGCCACGGCTCCCACGTGGCGGGCACAATTGGCTCCAAGACCTGGGGTGTTGCCAAGCTGGTGGACATTGTCGCTGTGGGCGTGATGGGCCCATTGGGAACCGGTTTGACCTCCGACATCATCAAGGGTCTTGAGTTCGTGGTGCTGGACCACCAGAAGAAGATCAAGGAGAAGAAGAAGGGCTTCAAGGGCTCCACCGTGAACATGTCCATTGGCGGTGGTATCAGTGACGCCTTGGACGCTGCAACCAACGCTGCTGTCAACTCGGGCATCCATGTGGTGGTTGCTGCCGGCAATGACGATGCTGACGCCTGCGAGTACTCTCCTGCCAGAGCCAGCGGCCCAATCACCGTTGGTGCTGTCGACAAGTCCGACAACAAGGCTTCGTTCTCCAACTACGGTAAGTGCGTGGACATCCACGCTCCTGGTGTTGACATTGAGTCCGTTGGTCTTGTCATCAACCCTGCGGTCATGTCTGGTACTTCCATGGCCTCTCCACACGTTGCCGGTTTGGCCTCGTACTTGTTGTCCTTGCAGCCAGGTTTGGGCTCCGAGTTTAACAGCAACCTCATCAAGCCTGATGACTTCAAGAAGAAGCTTATCAAGTACGGCACCCAGGATGTCATTCACGGTCTCAGCGGTGACACCGTGAACGTTCTTGCCTACAACGGTGGAGACAAGCCAACCGAGATTTGGAACTAAGTCCCCGCGAGTACGATTGCCTTCTACGTGTCTTCATAGGATCATCTTTAATGTTCAGTATACGACTTCAAAAACAAACAGTTACGAGAGGAACCCCATGGTCATGATTCCACCAAGAAAACCCCCCATCATTGCCAAACCCGGATCTCTTTGCCGAGGGGGTCGGCTCGGCGGTCGGCAATAATGGCAGGATCTATGGTCGTGGTAGTAGTTACCGGGCCAGTGGTGAGGGCATGTATATGGTCCATTGTAGGGTTGATGAAACGGGGTTTCATAAGTAGGTTGTGTTGTCGGACGCGGCGTTGTGTAAGCTGGAGGAGGTTCTTGTGGAGGCTGGACATTAACAGGTTCATGAGTTCTTGTATATTCTGTGTTTGTGGTGTTCTTTGGAGCTGTCGTTTGGTTTGTCGTTTGATTTGTCGTTTGGTTGGTCGTTTGATTTGATGTTTCGTTTGATGTTTGGTTTGTAGTTTGGGTTGTTCTTCTGCCCTTGGATTTCCGCTCATAGTATGTGGTCAAACAAAAAGCCACAACGATAATCCCTCCTATGAGTACAGCACCCAAGATAAATGGAAGAGGGTTCATCTTTCAATGAAAGGCTGTAGTGGGCAGACGGTTGATCAAAGCATTCTCTTTTTTTTATGTTTTTGTCACAAATGCCGTGACTCGATTGCCTTGCGTCCCAGTGCATAATAGGACAGTGGATGATCCTGATCAAATTGAATTATCCAGTTTATTTTCTAGAATGACCAATTGAAGAGATGCAAGTTGACTCTCGGGTATTGAAATGATTTTAAAAAGACGGTCTTGAAGCTTTAATATATGGATTCTATAGCTACAAAGGTATTTACTGGTGGGAGGATTGCATGTCTTGGTTCTTTATAAGAACGGGGGCCTGCTTCAAGAGGTCGATGAAAGTTGAGTAGTAGAAAGGCAATGTTTCAGAGGCAACAATTTGCAAAATTTATTTCTTGAAATCCTCATTGAACGGATTTCCAAAAACTCTTCCATAGATGGAAAGAAGCCTTCCTGGTCGAATGGAGCACATTACAAGCCCCTGTCATTTACGGATACGGAGCTTGACAAAACTTTTCACAAGGAAGTTACCCCATAAACAGACAATGAATGTGCAAGGGTTGCAAAAGCCCCATCAAGCTGGACCACATAAGCCTGGACAAGATAAGCCTTGAAGCATTTTGCAGCCAGCCATTGTTAGCTTCTCCTACATGTACTCCTCGAATCGTTTCTGTTCAAGTACGGCGTTTTCATGGAACACCGATGGAAGGCCTTTTATTCAGGGCTTCATTGTCCAGGTTGTTGTGACAGGTTCGAGGGTTGAGGAACAATAGGTGCACGTTTTCGGGGTATCTTCACCACTCCTAGCTTGGGCACATTCCCGATTTGTCGTCAACGGAGATATTTTTGGACTAGGCCAGGTGTTTTTTGATATTCGGTGTATGAAGTGACCAAATGGGGCCGTCAAAAATATTCTTGCCCTTCTTGTTTCAGAATATCGCTCGGGTGTTTCATAGTGCACAGTAAGGCTCCAGCACCATTACCAGACGGCCAGCCAAGCAGGTGTCGAAACCGATATAATTTAATAAGAGGCCCTATTGAAACTCTGTGAAACACAAAACAACCCTTTTTGTTTCAAAATGTCGAGATGATCGAAACGTCCACTATGGTGTTGGAATCCGGGGTCGCATTCGACTCACTATGGTGAGACGCATCTTGCTAGGTTCGCGCAGATCAGGGGTTGACATCCTCAACTCCCTAAGTTAAATCAAGGTTTCAACGGATTCTTGCTAAATTTATAGCCCTAGTTGATCCTCAGGTATCCTCCGAATTCGGAAATGCACCAGCCAACGACAAGACTACACGAGGGTTATGAGGCTTGAAAACCTCGCGTAGCCTCTGACGTCAGTGGTTAGTTAACTAGGAGGCCGTCTAGGGATCCTGTTCTCAAGTACCTAACAAATAAGTCTTTAAACTATATGGTTTTGTTGGGACGAACTCGTTCTTATTGACGTCCTCTTAGTTTAATTGATGAAAAAGAAAAAAAAAAAAATAGGGATCCTGGTGTCGAGTACCTAACAAGACGCATTTGGTGTCAGTACTAACAAGACGCATCTGTCAGGACGACAGCGCATTATACGTAAAATGCAGCTAACTCCATAAAAACCCTTTCTACGAGGAATAAATGCACATTTAAATACTCGAATCCAAAGTTTACGGGCTTTGCCTCGGGGTTCTTTTCCATAGTTGGGAAATAACCATATCCGGAATACAGCTATTGTGGAGCTTTTCAAGCTTTCCCTAGCGCGGCTAAAACCGGCCTCGGGACTCCTGACGCATAAGTGCGATAAGACTCATTTTAAACCTTGTCCAAGCATATAAAAGGCCAGCATTTCCGCACTAAATCCATAAATTCATGTTTCCTTTCGACTGGATATGGCTGTTGTTGGCTGAGGAGGCCCCGGTAACGGAGAAACCCCCTGCCCCGACAATGATGCATTTCCCTGCCTTCGTGCATTACCCTGCCCCGGTAATGGAGAAACCCCCTGCCCCCATAACGGAGAAAACCCCTGAGAAACAACAGAATCAAAGGAATGGAAGATACTATCGAAGAAAGGGTAGCAAGGGCAGACCTAGAAGGAACAACAATGGTGATAAAGATTTGAATTTCGATGCTATGACGCGTCTGCAAGACTACGAGACAAGACTCAAGAACAACCAAACCCAGGATGCCTTGATCAGTAAAGCTTACGCTATGAAGACCAAGGTCAGCCAGAAGAACGCCTTGGCTGATTTCATGGACACCATGTCCAACCCAAATTTGACATTCATTGCCATAGACTTTGAAGGATACGAGCAATCGCCGGGGATAGTGACGGAAATTGGTATTGCGGTGTACAAACCTAGTACACTGAGAGGCATGATGATGCCTTTCATCGAGCTGAAGCATATCATCGTCTCAGAACACATGAATTTGAAGAATGGGAGATATGTACCCGACCACCAGGAAAACTTCAACGGTGACGTTAGCTTGGTGATGAATTATCTTCATGCTGTGGCTGCTATTGAGAAGGTTATACACCAACATAGCGAATCTTTAGATGTTCCAGGAAGCGGAGTGTGCCTCGTTGGCCACGGGCTTGACAACGATTTGGAGTGGCTAGATCGAATGGGCGTGCGTATCAAGCCAGCTATGACAATTGACACACAGAAGGTTCTTGGATGGACTCACGGAAAGAAGGGATTGAGTTTGAGGAACTCTCTTGATCTCGTCCGCCAACCGTATGCATTTCTTCATAATGCTGGAAACGACGCATACTACACCATGGTACTCTGCCTCTGCTTGGCAGACCCTTTCTACCGACAGGCGTGCGGCATGGACGAAAAAGAAACCAAAACCTGGTTTCGGCTGAGACCCCTGACAAAGGGCGATTCATATACTGTGGCCAAAAGGATGTTTTCCAACGACATATTGGGAATGCCCCTTCGTGCTCAAGATGCCCGACAAGGGAATCAAGGAGGAGCTTGAATGGCCTGTGTTCTTCAATCAGGCGGTTATGGTAAGCCAGGGACGAGTATGACAAAAGGACTTTTATGAATAATGAAGTTAGGAACGCTAATACACTTAGGCATCAGAGTGATGTACCTGACCATCAGACAACTACTGGAGGTCCCGCTACAATGCTGCTGTTTTTTTTTTTTTTTATTACTTTTATACACTTTACTTTAGCTTCACTCGGCGACTGGACTATCAGTCCACCTTCTCAAGGCAGACGTCAAAATCAGAGTCACTCAAATCTGCATCCCAATGGCGGACCATGTCGAATATGGACGATTGCTCCGAACTATCCAGTTCGTAAACCTCGTCAGGATGCAGATTCTGTGGCTTCACCGTAGGCTTTACAGTCTCGGTGGGGAAGTTCTTCGGAAGCTTGAAAATGACTCCAAGGTACGAAGTCACCTTCTCGGTTTGTCTCTTCCAGGGCACAAAGCCCTTTGGAAAGAACTCCGAAGTCAGGCGCTCCAGGGGAAGATTGGAGGCCCTTGTTTCATCATTGGTTTCAGAAACCACAGAGGGCTTTGAATCAACGATGTTCTGAAAGAAGCTGAAGTCCTGGGGAAGGAAGGACTCGTTGATCTTTTCGTTGAAGACACTCTGACAGTGGAAAAAGTCCCTTGGCAAAAAGGTGGGAGTGTCTTCGTCGTTTGTGGCATCCTTCCAAAAGTAGAAGTCGTTTGGAAGAAACACCTCGTTACACTTGGGAGTGGAAGTCCAGAGCTGGAAGAATTTGCAGAAGTCCTCGGGGAAGTAGACCTCCTGAGTCTTCACGGGCTCTGGTTCTGGTTCCGATTCTCCACTGGAGTACAACTCAAACTGCTCTTCACGCAAGCAGAATTCGTAGTCAGACAAATCACCGTCGAGTGATTCGAGACTCTCAGCAATGGTCTGAAAGCTGAATAAGTCGGTGACGAAAAATTGTCCGTCGTCCACGAGGAAGACCTTCTTTGACTTGGTGGTCTTCTTCAGTGGGTCAAGAGACATGAGCTCCTCCAGAATTAGTTGGAATTCGAAAAAGTCCTCGATGTCAAAAGACTCCTCAGACTTTTCGGATAAGGCGTCCTGCCAGAAGAAGAATTCCTTGGGGAGGTAGGAAGCTTCCTCTTCCTTGAGGCACTTTCTGAAGTGGTGAAAGTCGCCTGGGTAGTAGGTCTTTTCAGTCTGAGACAAAGACGACCAGGTCTTGAAAACGGGGAAGTCCAAGGGCAAGAGTGTTGCAGCCTGGACACTGTTAGAAACCTCGAGCTTAGGGGAAATAGCTGGAGTTATGGTACCCTTTGGTTCTGGAGTTTCCTGAACTGGGTTGACTGGTTCAGGCAAGTGCTGAACAGGAATGACCTCGGGCTCAGGAGTTTCCTTCACCTCTGGACATTCTTCCTTCTTTTGGGCCATGTAGAGCTCAAGGTAAGAAGTTTGACCTGGGTTGAGTGGTACTAAACCCTCAAAAATAAGCTGGAAAGTGAAGAAGTGGGATGGGTAATAGGAGTCGCCCTCGTTGGAGAGCAACACCTTCTTCGAATCCTTCTTTTCCTTAGTAGACTCAACAGGCTTAACCTGAGCTGGGGTGGACTTGGAGACGTCTTCCTTGGAAGGCTCCTTCTTGTCCTCCTTGGGGTTCTTAGTAGAACGCTTTCTCTGAGAACGCTTTCTCTTCTTGTCCTTCAATTTTTTTTCCCTAATGTGGGCGTCACTTTCCTTGAGGCTGCCTCTGTCAGTGGACGTCTTCTTAGGGAAGCTCTTCTTCTTAGATGCTTTGGTGATAGTGCTGGCGGTAGAAACGGTGGGCATTTTTGATCGATAAGTGGTGGATAAGGAAAAAGAATTCAGGGAGAAAGGGCCTTGCTTTATAGTCCAAAGGCCTGCTCTACGAAATAATATTCTACTGTCCTGGTGGTCACAAACCTGGGTTTGGTCATTGATGGCTATTCGAGAGAGGAAGGTTGTAGCAAAATGGTCACAACAGCAGGTCTCAAAATGGTAACTATAGATACTACGCAAAAAGTGGTCAGTCTTTTGGGTGGATTTTCACAAAAAATCGTCCATCTAGAGTAGGTCCAATACTCACTCACGCACCTCTGTGAAAAGAAACCAAAGCGCTTGAATCGCCATAGTTAAGGTTAAATAATATGAGAGGGCTCCAGATAATATTTTACGGTGCTATTCGCCCAATTTGGGGGTTCTGGAGATTCCCACCTGTTTTGGGCTTAATTGCAATTTTTTGTCTCACATTTTGCGTAAGGTACGGTAGTGTGGTTTTTGGTGATAGCAAGGTACCAAAAGCTTTGCCATGATGATACCCGTCTGCAGTGCTGGAGATGTACTGATAAAGGAGAATCGGAAGAAAATATGTATCTCCTGGTCTCTATTATTTGAAATCATGGTTGGTTACTTGATTATCAGTTGTCGTTGATACATGTAAGGTGCGCTTTCACAAGTACCACAAGTTCGTCCTCTAACACTCTACAGAATTAGAAGCTCATCCCAAAACTCAACTCCTCATTACATGCTGTTTTGCTTCACAATCCATGCCTTGTTGCTCATGTCCATCTTGAAACTCAATGGCTAGCGGAATACTCATGGTAAAGAAATCGCCTTCTTTCAAGCCCCCACAAAACCTCCAAACGACCGTTCAATATACCCCCAGAAATGGGCTATTTTGGCGATGACGTTTCTAGCACGGCTAATCTTCTATGCCAATTCGGTGACTTTTCCGAGAACAATGGGGCCTTAGCGACAACTGCACTGAAGTTCTTCTTGACTACACGATGTCCACAAGCTCACCAACCTAGCATAGATTATCGCTTCCATCGCCGAACAAAACCTAAGAAAAACAACTCCATCACTTCATGACTCTAAACTGATAAGCCCTCTGACGAATTGAGCTGAAATGCCACATCCTTGTCGAACTTCCTCCACACAATACTTGGCACAGAACCAAGCATTTTGCAACAAACAGCTTAGGCAAAACTTTCAAGCCAATCATAACATCTTGCGTCCCCGATCTCGTACATCTTCGATGACCCCGTATATAAAGCCTTTCACTTTGACCTCCATCGCTTCTCTACAATACCATGCGTTACAATCTCACTGAATGGCATGTGGAGCTCACTGAATTCGACTTTTGGCCATGCGGAGACCAGAACATGGAAGCCATCTATTACGACAGGACTGTTCTTGAATCTGTACATTATTGTGGCAGCCGTGATGCTATCTATAGGGAACGAAAGAAGAGCTCCGGTGCTAGACCGAATATCAGTCGGTTCCACCTTTTCTTTATATTGATGCTTATTTCCAGTTTTGCGATGAGCTGATAAGGGGAGATGAAGGTTGGACTATGTCAGGACGTCAATGATGGTAAATTTGTTGATTTTCGTGCAATTGAGGGTCTTACAGCTTTGGGGTGCATTGAACGCATACCCCAACAGCCGCTTTTGAGCTATTTTGAGCTCCTTAATTAGTCTAGCTACGACTTATAGCTATAATTTATTTTTTTGCTGAGAGAATAGTGAGTATTGTAGGTCGTTGAGACGCATTTGGGTCAATGTCATCAAAGTGGTACATTTAGTCACAAACGAGCTTTGAAAAACATATTAGCACAAATAAACAACGTCATTCTATCCATCCACTGCTTTTCTGATTATTTGAAGACAAATCTGAATTTTGGTGGTTCTATCAAATTCTGTGTTCACAGGAGATACACACTTTCGCACAGTAAATGCATAACCCAACCCTGCCTTTCCTAAAAACCGTAAACATCAGCCAAACCAAAAAAAAAAAACAAAAATAACAAAAATCACAAAAATCCCAAATCTCCAAAATTCCTTCTACAAATCCAAAAGCTAAAGTGAATGTAGGTGTATTAAGCGAATGTAAAGGGGTATCTAAGAACGGCTGCAAACAGCCCAAGCAAAGTCCAAAAGGAACGAAAGGTCATAAGAAAGAACAAGTATTTCCCAAATATCAAAGATTAATTAGCAAAGAGCTTAAAGAAGAGCCAAGAGGCCAAGAGGGAAAGCCAAACCGAGGCTCAAGAACGGAGAAGCAGCTCCACCCTCGTAGGTGCTGATTCTCGAGGCAGCTGGAGCAGAAGAAGCACCACCCTCCTTGGTCTCCACAGGCGAAGTCACCACAGAAGGCTTACCAGAAGGCTTTCCAGCAGTAGAAGGCTCGCCAGCCACAGAAGAAGTGTGCTTGTGGCCCCAAACGTCCACCTGGACAATCTCGGTCTTGGTGACGGTTCTGGTCTTGCCGTTCTCCACCGTCTCGTGCTCAGACACATGGGTGCTGGCGGGAGGACAGTAGGTGGTGTACTCGGTGACCACGCCGTGGATGGTGGTTTTGACTATGGCACCGGTGACCTTGGACTTGGAGCCAGCCTCGTCCGAGGTGTCACAGACATATACGGTTTTGGTGTGGACCTTGCCGGCGTCGTCGGTGTCACAAACGGTGGTGATGTACTCGGTAGGGTCGAATTGGGAAGTAGTGGTGATCAAGTTTCCATCAGCATCGGTGGTTTCCTTGACCACACCGGAGTTGGTGACGGGGTTTCCGTCGGAGTCTGTGGTGGTCCAGGAAGTCGTGTGTTCGTTTTCGTCAGGCAACAAGGAGGTGGAGGTCTGCCAGTCGCCGTTGGAGTCTGTGGAGACGCCGATGATGCCCGATTGGGTAGTTGGGTTTCCGTCGGCATCGGTGGTTTCGAACGTGGTGGTTTTTCCGTCGTCGTCGCCGGGGAAGAGGGACGTGGAGGTGATTGGGTTGCCGTCGGCGTCGGTGCTGGTCTTGATCACGCCGGATTCGGTTGTGGGGTTACCGTCAGAATCGGTAGTTTCAAAGGTGGTGGTCACACCGTCCTGGTTATCGTCGTCACCTGGGAAGAGAGAGGTGGACGAGGTAGGGTTTCCATCAGAATCGGTGCCGGTGGAGACCACACCAGACTCGGTGGTTGGGTTACCGTCTGAGTCGGTAGTCTCGAAAGTAGTGGTGATGCCGTCGTCTCCGTCGTTGTCGTCACCAGGGAAGAGGGAGGTTGAAGATGTTGGATCACCGTTGGAATCGGTACCAGTGGAGACAACGCCGGATTCGGTGGTAGGGTTGCCGTCGGAGTCGGTAGTCTCGAAGGTTGTAGTAATACCATCGTCAGCTCCATCGTCGCCGTCTCCAGGGAACAAGGAAGTGGAGGAGGTAGGGTCGCCATTGGAGTCAGTTCCAGTGCTCACCACGCCAGACTCCGTGGTTGGGTTTCCGTCAGAATCGGTCGTTTCGAAGGTAGTAGTGATTCCATCATCTCCGTCGTCTCCATCGCCTGGGAAGAGGGAAGTAGAGGAAGTAGGGTCACCGTTTGAGTCTGTACCGGTAGAAACGACGCCAGACTCAGTCGTAGGATTTCCATCGGAATCAGTGGTTTCAAAAGTGGTGGTAATTCCATCGTCTCCATCATCACCATCACCAGGGAACAAAGAGGTCGATGAGGTAGGGTCGCCATTCGAATCAGTACCAGTACTCACCACACCAGACTCAGTGGTTGGGTTACCGTCCGAGTCAGTAGTCTCAAAAGTAGTGGTAATCTCGTCATCGTCGTTGTCAGCAGAAGAAGTAGCCTCATCGTCTGGAGTGGTAGTAGACGACTCAGGCTCAGTAGAAGCTGGCTCAGTGGCAGAAGAAGCAGCACTGGTATCGGTGGGCTCCTCTGGAGGATCAGCACACAAACACTTGTCTGGAGGAGTGTCGCCGGCTGGAACAGCGCCAGTGTAGGAGATGTAAGAGCCTCCGCTTCCACCGGAGCTGGTTCTGAAGTCACTAAGGTCGTAGCCCTCGCCGATCTTGATGTTAATCTTGAAAAGCTCGAAAATACCAATGAGCGACAAGGTGTCGTCGGAGTAGGACCAGTCGGAGAAACCGAGGTTGGTTCTGATCTTGTTGCCGTTACCGAAACCACCGACGGTGTAGGTTCTCTGGGCCTCGTTGTTGGAGTCCAAGGCGACCAAAACCAGCGAGTTGGAGGCGTCGAGGTAGAAGATCTGGTTTTCGTTGGTGGTGTAGCCGAAAGTGGCAAGCGTCATCACGGCACCGTCACCAACATTAACACATCCTTCACCTTCGATGCTGACCGACTGGGACCAGTTGATGTTCTCAAGACAGATGGTACCTTCGTTTTTCACTTCACCCGAGTTGGCGGTGATGGTCACCGTGGATGGAGCACCCTGCTCCTGGATCAAGTGGATTCTTCCCGTGTTCTCCCATTCACCAGTGCTGAAGAGGTTACCACTGGTGAGCGAGATGGGGGAGAAAAGGTTGGAGTTCTTCAACTGCAACCAGATGTTGCCGCTGTTGATGAAGTCTCTGGAGGCGTCCAAGTTGTAGTAGGTACCAAGAAGCGAGTTGGTGCCGTTGAAGATAATGTCACCGGAATTGTCAAGACTTCCCGAAGAAAGCACCACACTGGCGGTAAGACCGTCAGAGGACTCGACGAAGAATTGACCCTTGTTGTTGATGTCACCGCCAATTCTGGTGGAAGAGGAACTGGTGACAAGGAAGTACACATCGGGCTCGATGAAAAGACCATCTCTGATGTAGTTGACACCACCGTCACCACTGGTGGTGGTATCGGTATTGACTTGTAACGCAGAGGTCGTAGAGGCACAGAGGGCCACTGCGGCCCAGCTGATGCTGTTTGTGAATCTCATGATTTGTCCTTGACTTCCTGTGAATCCAGGGCAGAATCTCTTTGCTTTATAGCTCTCTGAAGGGCCCCAAGGACATGCCCAGGGTCCGCCCAAAGGAGATATGGCAATACCCCAATCGGAAGCCTGTTTGTTTTTTTGGCGAGCTGGCCCTCTGGACAAAGAGATGGTGAAACAAGGCGAGCTGGTTTTTGCAGCTAATCTTTCACTGTACTGCAGGGTCCTCGAGCCTGCTGTCGATATGCATGGAATGCTTCAACTCATGCGCGACCAACATGTCACTTGAAGTGCACGTAACGCCGAACCGTCGGCCATTATACCCAGAAAGTCACTCATTGTCGTTTTTGATTATTTGTGCTTTGAATTGTTAGGGCGAGACCGCGTCTCGGGCGGGCCGAACTAGGAACCGACTGGTCCAGTGGTACCCTTGACGTTCATGGTTGGTCACATTTGGCGATTGTTTGTGGGTTTCTGCCATTAATTAAACAGCCATTAATTAAACTTTTACAGGGGAAGCTCAATTGATGGCTACTGGTGTGCTGGCTACGGCATCGCGTGTTTCTGTTCTCGTATTCATTCTCGTATTCACATTCCCTGGCATTTAGGCCAGAATCGAGCCTGGGAATGCTCCAAAACCGGACCAATAACGCCAAATGGAGGTGGACGTGAATTCTGCTCGAATTAATCTCCATAAGAGTAATTTCTCTACAAATGTAGCTGCGGCGGCAAAATATGCAAGAAGAAGCGAAATTCACGCAGATCTAAAGTCGAGGCGCCCTGATCTTCAATGGTTTTTTGACAAAGCGCACAATGGGTGTCTGTACATAAAAAGTGCCATAGAGGGGCTTTGGCCATCTAATTGTTTAGAGCGTAAAATGGTTTGCGCTTCATTCTACTACTCACCCTTGTTTACCAAACAAGAATGCCTTTCCACTATAGGGCTTGACCATCAGCCAGCAGAAACCCACGTTTTAGCACATTCCAAGCCACGGTCACCACGAACCCTTTTAACAAAAATTCTACCGTAGCACAATAAACCAGCAGCATTGAAGCTCGAGAAAAGGGGGGCTCCAGCTCTCAAGCCATATTTCTGAATCAACGCAACCTTCATTGCGACAAATGATGCATACGTCTCGGAATTTCGAACAAGTTTCCTCGAAGTCACAAAATGCAAATATCCTCAAACACAAAGTATCGTTCGGTGTCTCAAAGCCAGTGCAACCTTCGACACATAAAAAGAGTAGACCAAAGCTTTTCGATGATTCTCTTGACTCACCATTAGAGCATACCTCAGGTACCCCAGACTCAATCACGGACCAAAGCATTCTCGAGATCCGTGTTGCTTCTTTGTTCATGTTGTCAGCTTTGCGCTGCAAACCAGATATGCTGGTGACATGCAAGTATTGCCGCACATGTACGACTAAAGATGAGACATTACTGGGGTCGAGAAGTGGTCTAGCGCACGAAAATTAGATTGTGCATGGGTGGAGAGAAATCGAAAAAAGTAGTTGCACAAAAATACCCAGTTTGTTGGTGTCTTCCATGACTGTGGTATGTTAACTACTTCCACTAAGGCAGTTTCCACCATTAATTGTGCCATTAACGCCGAAAAGAATAGCTGAAGATCTTCACCACTTGTTAGAACTGCTTCGCCTCTTGGCTCGAGGCGGGATCGCCTAGGCGTCTTTATTTGAATTCCGTGGGTTCTAATTGTTGGCACGGTCTTTTATTTACCATACACGTAGTCGGTTGCATTGTTGGAATTACGTAAGCGCCAGTTTTGTGTTTCGGACTTGCTTAAAAGGTTTCGATTATCATGAATAATATTCGCGATTAGGAAACATCGACAAGAATACGCTGGCGGTTTATTTGGTTCCGGAAGAACACCTGCCGAAACTGTAGTTTGCAGAGATTGATCTACACTCAATTCCGTGTGTGATCAGAGGATCAGATTCCTAAAGCATGTAGAAATACCGTTGTAGTACTGATTAGTCGCCGGGTCGGTTGAAACGGATGTTTTTGAGCCGGGAAGAGAACCTCCTTTCATTGTCGACGCAACTCTGCTGGTTGAGATTCTAGTTTTTATGTTTTGGGCGAACCGATACATCATTTTTGGCGAACCGAAATAACATTTTTGACTGTGGCTCCCAGCTGTGGCAGAAAGTATTAGCTGGACATTCAGATTGGAGCATTGTCCCAGGGGATTAATCAGGAATGGTGTTGGGAATCTATAGGTTTTCCACAGAGTTGTTGTATCGCTATCAGGTAATTAAGAGGTGTTTATTTGTTTTTATGTTTTACTTGAATTCTTGACTTAAGAGTAATTTCAATTGATTTGTGAATAACAGTCGGGTGCTTTTGACAAATCCAATAACTCCTCTCTTACAATGCTTTTCAAATTACACATTCATTTCATAACTAATGGTGAATACCCATAGCCCTGCGCTTCTCTATCAAAGCCCAGTACAGGGCACCTGTTCTCACTCTCCAGTACTTTCCAGTGGCCATCATAACCAAGAAAGTGGCAAGACAGAACAAGCAAATAAACGCAGCGGCAATAAAGGTATTCTGCAAACCCTGGTTTTGCACCCAGGGCGTAATACCATAACTAACTGCAAAACTCATGATGTTTCTAATTACGACAACGGCAGCAATAGCCTCGCCAGAAACCTCATGGTAGCAGTCTACAACATAAGTAACAGCATTGACACAGCCAAGGATACACAAGCCAGCAGTGACTCCAAAGCCGATAATGACTCCAAACCAGTGGATGCCATGATAGGCGCCCACACCCCATAAAATAAGCGAGGCGGGACCCAAGATCATGTAAAGAATTAAAGCCCAAAGACGGTCCTCTGCCTCAGAAACACCACCTCTTTTTCTGGCGATTTTCACCTTCAACCAGTCGACGACCCAGCCGGCGTAAAAGTACAAAAGAACGGTGAAAACACACGGAGAGGCATATGCCAATCCACACATGGCACTGGAAAAATTGTAAGGTGGGGCACTGAGCACCATGGCCTCCGTAGCATTGAGAACAGTATACCAGATAAGCGTCGAGCCATAAAGGAAGCCCGACCAGAGAACAATGGGATAGCGGAACATGTAGGCGGTCGTTTTGATGAATTCCCACATCAAGAATTTTTTGGTGATTCCCAGGGTGAGAGAGAGCTTTTGCACAAAACTCTTTGGTGGAGCATAATCTGGAAGGTCATCTACAGAAACCAACTCGGCCTGGTTCCCAAGATTTGTCACAGCCTGCAATGCCTCTCCACCGTCACTCAGAGATTGGGATTGGGATCTGACGGTGACCACGTGGTTCACTTTCTCCCATTCACCCCTTGAAGTGATCACTGCCAAAGTATCACCAGAATCGTCCTTGGCCACTCTGAGTTTTCTTTCGTAGGTGGTCTCCTCCATGAAGAAGAAGAGAAACACAAAACTGACACTGGCGTAAATAACCGACCAGAAAATGACCCATTTCCAGCCGCCCACATCGGTATCTCTCAGGTTCTGGTTGATAAATCCAGCCACCAAAGGTGCCATGTAGTTCGAGGCATATAGAGAAACAGCGTAGATGCCCATGTAGGTGGCTCTTTCGTGCTCGAAATAGAGCTCTGAAATGGAGAGTTCAGGCAAGGCCTCGATTGGAGAAGTGAAAAGTCCAGCTAGGATTTTGGAAGCTATCCATTCACCGTTGGAGGTGATCCAGGGCTGCCACAAATTGAAAAACCCTCCTCCCAAACACGAAATAAGATAAACCGGCCTTTTGCCGATTTGCAACGCCAAGGGCTGGAAAAAGATGTTTCCAAGACCCAAGAACAAAAAAGCATACCCAGTGCCAGCATTGAGGTCTGCCAAACTAATGCCTGTGCCTTTGGAGATCTGAGGCAAGACAGAATAAATACATGTTCCGGGAACACCAGCAGCAAAGGTGTACACGACAATACAGAACATGTGGAGCCGCTTTCTATTGGGGGACCAGTTCAACGGGTCATTGGGGTCGTCGGACGGCGTTGGAATAAGAATAACGCCTTCTTTTTCTTCTTTTTTCTCGTCAACCAAGTACCCGGTGCCCGGCACCACAGAGTAGTCAATCATGGTATAGAGCTCAGAAAGAAGTGTGGTCCATAATGTGTATTTATACCACGAGGACCTCGAGAGATAACGGTATCTTATCTGGGTGCACCGGAAGAAGCACGTATTTCGGCTGCTCGAAGAAACCCCTTTACATCAACACATGATGCACTTTGAGAGCATATGTTAACCGTTTTTGGGGGCTTAAAGCAGAACCGTGTTCCTCGGTGCCCATCTTGACGCACCGGGTAAATCCAATAAACAGACCAAGCCACCAGGGCAAAAAATCAACAAAATCGACCAAATCGACCCAGCAAACGTTTTTCCAAAGTGACACTTCTGTGCATGGGTTATCGCCTTCTTTGCCTAATCCGGTCTATCCTGCCGCTGATATCGATCCATCGATACCAAACCGCCTTATCGCACTTTAAGCCGCCATGCAGCAAAATCGGCTATCTCAAAGCTGGGGATCCGTAATGAGACAGGATTGCCTGAGATGTAATTGGACGCCTCGATTCTACGTAAATGGGAGCAAAGGTACTAGATTCTTTCTGGATTTACGAATTACGAGGTTCAGCTAGCCGGCCGTTTGTCCTAAACGACGTTGCAGAAAGCATGGTTTTCCTCCCTTTTCGTGACATCGTCCTTATCGCCATTGTATTTTTTGATAACGATGGTTTCCTCGCCAGCGCCCTCGGGATGGTACCACTCTAGGTACTCGAGCTTTTCGTTGTACTTGAAGTCTCCAGAAGTGGCATAGATGTCGTTGTAAGACAAACCGGGAAAATGCCACTTGGGAACGAAAATGACCGTGGGAGCTTCCGATAAGCCTGTTTGGCCCGTGACGTCAATGGTGAGCGAATACTTGGATGTCTGGATGTCGAATTCAACAGCTTTTGGTGTGCCTTTATGGGTTACCAAGAAAGGTCTGAAAACAGCACTAGGAGCACGAACGCCGTCATTTGACGGGTAGCAGTTCGTCATGCGTTCCTTAAAATCGCCCTTACCGAGGCTCTTTCCTTGATCTTCAGGCGACCAAAAAGCGAAATCCTCGTTGTTCCAGTGGTCACCGTATTCGTGGCTATTGATGGCACAATATGACCAGTAAGTGTGGTGCAAGCCCAGCTGCTCTAGACCATTGGCAATCGTGTCCAAAGCGCTGGTTTGTAAAGTGTATTTGTAGTCCCCATAAGCCTTTTTCTTGTTCATATCGAAGGGAATCCCCGTTTCCGTCATGATGGCTGGAATGTTGCCTAGTCTCTCCTTGCCATCTTCAACTATGAATTCAAGCTGTTTTGCAATGCAATTCCTGATGGCCTTTTCACCCACCACAACGCCCAAGGCTGGGTGGGCATACTGGCCTCGGCTTATACCCAAGGAATCAGCATTGAAGTGCTCATTCCAGTTTTTCAACATGAGCGTCATGACGTCGTACCAGTGTGGAGCATAGACGGTTTTCTCGTCGATAACGCCTCTTTTGTCGTTGCTGAGAT
The DNA here is from genome assembly GCF_003013735.1 of Candidozyma pseudohaemuli. Lineage (NCBI taxonomy): Eukaryota > Fungi > Ascomycota > Pichiomycetes > Serinales > Metschnikowiaceae > Candidozyma > Candidozyma pseudohaemuli. The sequence goes on along the minus strand of NW_020194457.1, from coordinate 12,685 downwards.
CAGGCGGAGGACAGAACATGGGGGGCTGGATGAGCATAAGGAAGTCCTTGTTGAGATCCCTGACCAGCTGTTTGTTGGAAAGGTAGAAGTCAATAAAGAAGTTTGCGAGAGCGAACTCCACATCGACCTTTTTTGGCGGGGGTTTGTTGCCGAGATAGGAGGAGATTTTGGAAGGATCGCTAAAGTAAAAAGGCTGAAGCAAGCGGCACTGAGTTTCCACGAAATTGAGTCTTTCCTCTAAGGAGAGCCTGTAAACATCTTTCAAATCCACAGACCTTGACCACTCCCAGATCTTCAAGGCAGAGAAAATGCACTCACCAGGGGTCCATCCTGAACGTTTCCAGCCGTAGTGAGAGTCATACCTTGCACTCTCTTCAGCACTAAGCCAGACTGTTTTGCCTTTAGGATCAACAACTTCGCTTCCCTGTTTGACAGGGCCAGAGAGGGTGACAATGTACTTTTCCACCTCGACAGGAAGACCCATTCCGAGGATCACACTCTGGAAAAAAGTAGGGGTGGTACCTAATCGAATGGTCTGGTCTTTGGGAATCAGACCCAAGTCTGGGGTACCAAGAAGGCCCATGTGAGGCTCGTTTATGGACTCAAAACCCAAGAGGGTTCCGTCTTCCACCAATTCTGGAAGTGCATCAACTACCCTTTTCGACAAGTAGGTCAAGGCATCCTGGTGGTGACCCTGGAGGTAGGTCTGGATATCAACACCGTTAATTTGGAGATGCGGAAAGTACGTTTTGCCAGCGAAAAACATGGTGAACATGGTCTGGTTGGCCAATCTGTGGTAATTGGTGGTCCAGAACATCCTGGGGTAGCATTCTGAGTCAGTGGGATTAGTGAACCTGGCGTCATTATGGCAGATAGCGGCTTCGGTGGCTGAAAAATTCGTAGGTTGAAGACCGGCAGCGTAGAAAGTCCATAAAGGTGCACCAGAGCCTCCAGAATACCGGGACCAGACGTCCTGGTGGCTCTCCAAAAAGACATAGATGCCTCCGACTTTGTGGACGATTTTCAACATCTCAATTGTGTAATCCACAAAGTCCTCGTCGTACTTCCCAGGACCCTCGTGCTCAATGGCCTCCCAAGTAAGCACGTAACGAACGGTGTTGTAGCCCCAGCTCTTTATCCTTCTCCAGTGCTCTTCAGCCTCGTCTAACGGGAATGGCCTACCCACAAAGCTCACCTTATCTCCTTCGAAAAAGACATTACTAGCATCCAGCGAGTTTCCACCGTAAGAGGGCAGAAAGGGCTCCGCAGGAAGCTTCATGCTGTTATCGACATTGATGCCCTTGAGCGTTCTTTTCCGTCCCAGCGAGTCCACAAAGTGTCCATCGACGATTTTCAACTTTTCACATGGCAAGATCGAAGAGGTTGGGTTTTCGACAGCAGGAATGGGTTTGCTAGCATCAAATCTATCCCTAAAAGGCTTAACGCCGGTTTGCGAAAAGTCAGGGCCTGGGGCATAGAAGCTAAGTGTTTTTTGTAAGATATCCTGAGAGCTCATGATACGTGATTTAGGAGAGTGTGACCTGCCATGCTATATAGTGAGGCAGATGCTACGCAATAATTCCGATGGTATCAGCACACCAGTTTGACTAAAAAATCTGTAGTAGGATGTGCGGAACGATCACGGAAGTGCACAGTCCAAGATAGGCTGCATCTCGGAATCCGGGGTGCGCTTAAAGATCGAGGTGTCGGCTAATTGGGAATAAAGCCGCCTTGGCAGAGGTGCAGCAGCATGACATGGAAATTAAAGAAATACCGCGCCAACCAGCATTGTAATTGGAAAGAGGAGCAAGGGCTTCTGGCAAAAACAAGGGGAAATTCAGTTTAGGCTGATTCATGGTATTTCTGTGAATGCGCACATTTCAGCCGTACTTTGCATTTATGCACTGATATCGTAAAAGAGGGATCTGCGCATTAAAATAAGCGAGAACTGCAGCGATCCTTCGCCAGAACAAATGAGGAAAAAAAACTCGGTTTTACAATAGAAGCGGCTTAAACAATCGTAGACGGTAAATTTACGGTTTTTTTGCGCGACGGTTTAGTCTCGAAGGTGGGAGGGGAGCATCGGATGTATACTATCGAGTATCACAACCTTCCCTTGTGCAGATTCCGTAGACTGTCAACTTTGTATGATTTGAGTAACATAACCATGCAGGTATAATTCCAAAAGGGCTAAGTCATATATAAAGCTTCTAAATCACTTCAGCTTTTTTGAGAGCTACGGATCAAGGAGATAGCGTATTTCTGAATCCTTCTTTCGCGCAGGGTGACCTTTCAAAAAAGTAATTATGCGTGCAAAAGCTCATTGCAGTTTGAGAAGGAACAATAAAGATATCTTCCCCCCACCTCTGTAAAGGCTTCCATGCGCCCAACAGCCCAGATTAAGCACCGCAAGCTTACGATGAGGCTCAAGTCATTCCACATCCCCGCCACATTTCTCCGCGTTGGGTTCCTTACGGAAATAACTCCGAAAGTGTCAACCATAGAATGAGGTGCTCCAGTGCTTGCCGAGACATTTAGCCGTTTGTGGTGATACTGGCGCTTCTTTGAACACATCTTTTACGTGTGCCAAGCGCTAGCGGCCTGATCTTGAAAGTGATAAAAGATGATGCCTTTGCGGCTATTTCGACCCACTTCGCCATGTTTAAACTAAGACCAACACCCATAGAGGATATCGTGGGTAAAGAAATTGCCAAGGTGCTTCCGGACCATGGAAAGCCTTGGTACAGAGTCAAACACTTACTTTTGCTCAATACGCTTTTGATTATACCGCTTCTCTCAGCTGCAACAACCGGTTTTGATGGGTCCTTGATGAATGGGCTCCAGTCTATGGAAGAGTGGAGAGAAGAGTTTAATCATCCTCGAGGAACGATGTTGGGATTCATCAATGCCGCCATGAGTATTGGAGGTGTTGCTGTTCTCCCTTTTGGAGGTTATCTCTCAGACAACTTTGGAAGAAGAATCACCTTAGCCATTGGTTTAGCGGGAATCATCGTTGCAACAATTATTCAGTCCACCAGTAATAATCTTGGTCAGCTTATTCCATCAAGGTTTATTGTGGGTATGGCCGGTTTGCTAGCAGCTCAACCAGCTCCGTTGCTTGTGGCTGAATTGTCCTACCCCACTTTCAGAGGAAAAATTACATGTTTGTACTGGGCGTTTTACTACATTGGCGCCGTTTTGGCAGCTTGGCTGTGTTTTGGATGCACTGGTAGAGGGGACTCCTGGGCTTGGCGTATTCCAACCATTCTTCAAGGTGCATTTCCTGCTATTCAGCTTGCTTTATTGTTTTTGGTTCCTGAAAGTCCCAGATGGCTTATATCCAAGGGAAAAGTCGAGAAGGCGAGACAAATATTGGTAAAGTACCATGCTGGTGGCGATGAGCAAAGTGAGCTTGTTGAGGTGGAGATGCTCGAGATTTCTACTGCGTTGGAGATGGAGAAAAATGCCAATCAGACATCCTGGAAAGCCTTTATTGCCACACCGGGTAATAGAAAGCGTACGTTCATTGCCTTCACGTTAGGTATTTTCTCCCAATGGAGTGGTACTCCTGTTGTGTCATACTACTTTACATTGGTGCTCGATACCATTGGTATCACATCGTCATACATGCAAACGTTGATCAACGGATTCTTGCAGGTGTTCAATTTTGTGTTTGCAACCTTGGCGGCCTTGTTGGTTGACTTCTTTGGAAGAAGGTTCTTGTTCTTGTGGTCCGGTATTGGAATGCTTATATCGTATATCATCTGGACAATTTGTTCAGCGATTTTCGAACAGACGCAATCGATCGCAGCAGGAAGAACAGTCGTCGGATTTATCTTCATCTTTTTCTTCCATTACGATATTGCTTACACTCCATTGCTTTTGGGTTACACTACGGAAATCTTTCCCTATTCGATGCGTTCAAAGGGTGTCACTCTTGTCCTTGTCGTTGTGAATGCTTCATTGATTATATCTGCATTCTGTAACTCTATTGCCATGGACAATATCGGCTGGCGCTACTATATCGTCTTTTGCGTTATCCTTGTGTTTGTCGTGCTCAATACCTACTTTTTCTACCCTGAAACAAAGGGATACTCGTTGGAAGAAATTGCAGTATTGTTCGACGGAGAAAAGCCCTCTGACATTGAAACTCTGTTGTCTAAGGATAACGATGGCAAGATGGAAAGTGACGAGATGGATGAGGTGCTGTCGGTTAAACAGAAGATTAATGTTGAGCATTTGGAATCGGTCAGCCGTTCCTCTTGATTATGATGAGCTTTGCCTGGAGCAAGCAAGTGAAATGATTTATAACGAAATATACTTCTTTTATTGGAGAGCATGTAAGACGGTCACAGGAGCATAGCTACACCCAAAAGACTCAACAATGCCTTAAAAATGAGTCAATAATATCAAGCGGTATGATTCAAAAAAGAGGGTTGTTTAGATGTCGCTTCTCTCATAAAGGCACCATTGTGCTCATGTAGCACAACAAATCAGGCCAGCCAGATTCCCCACCTCCTGGCCTTATTCCTGACATAATTCCGATATGCATCTTTCCATCAGTATTAGTAGTTGTTTGTCAGCACAATTGCCGACACAATGAGCTCCTTTGGGTTCTGTTCGTATTTTACGAGATGCACCTTCAACATGCATCTAGAAGTGCAAGGCATATCAAAAGAGACCCTGTCTGCTCAAAAACAACCAACAAAAAATGCAGTTGAAGTCGACGCCTATCGAGGATATTGTAGGCGAGGCTATCGCTCAAGTACTTCCTGACCATGGAAAGCCCTGGTACAGAGTAAAGCACATGCTTTTGCTCAATGTAATCTTACTAGTGCCACTTCTTTCAGCTGCTACTAATGGTTACGATGGCTCCTTGATGAATGGGCTTCAATCCATGGAGGAATGGAGAGAGGAATTTGATTATCCAAGAGGAACAATGTTGGGATTTGTGAATGCTGCTCAAAGCATTGGTGGTGTCATTGTACTTCCATTTGGAGGCTATCTTTCTGACACCCTCGGCAGAAAATGGACACTTACAATTGGGCTCTTGGGTATTGTTGTTGCAACGATCATTCAAGCAACAGGCAATGCGCTAGGACAGCTTATAGCATCTCGGTTTATAGTTGGAATTGCAGGTTTATTGGCAGCTCAACCGGCTCCTTTGCTTATTGCTGAATTGGCGTTTCCTACATTCAGAGGAAAAATAACCTGTTTATACTGGGCCTTTTTCTATGTCGGGGCTATTTTGGCTTCGTGGTCCTGCTATGGTTGCACAGGTAGAGGTGACTCCTGGGCTTGGCGTATACCCACTGTGCTTCAAGGAGCGTTTCCTATTATACAGCTTTCCTTTTTATACTTTGTTCCCGAGAGCCCAAGATGGCTTGTTTCAAAAGGAAGAGTTGAGGAAGCGGAAAAGATTTTGGTCAAGCATCATGCCGGTGGGGATTACGAAAGTCCACTAGTTAAGACAGAACTTCTCGAGATCTCGACTGCATTGGAGATGGAAAAGACAGCCAACCAAAGCACATGGAAGGCACTTATTTCGACCCCAGGTAACCGTAAGCGTACGTTTATTGCGATAACTATGGGAGTGTTTTCCCAGTGGAGTGGAACAACTGTGGTGTCTTACTACTTTACTTTGGTTCTTGACACCATTGGAATCACATCCTCTTCGATGCAGACTTTGATCAACGGTTTTTTGCAGATCTTCAATTTTTTCTTCGCCACGGTGGCTGCTTTGATGGTCGATTTCTTTGGAAGAAGATTCTTGCTTTTGTGGTCAGGCATTGGGATGCTCATTTCGTACATTGTGTGGACCATATGTTCCGCCATTTTTGAACAAACAGGATCTGTTGCTGCTGGAAGAACGGTTGTTGGGTTTATCTTCATTTTCTTTTTTCATTACGACATCGCCTATACTCCGTTGGTGTTGGGCTACCCGACAGAGATTTTCCCATTCTCGATGCGTTCGAAAGGTGTCACACTAACAATGGCAATGGCTTCAGCTTCATTGGTGATTACGTCATTCTGCAATTCCATTGCCATGGATAACATTGGCTGGCGGTACTACATTGTATTCTGTGTTATACTTGTTTTTGTCGTGCTTAACACCTACTTCTTTTACCCCGAGACTAAAGGCTACTCTTTGGAGGAGATCGCAGTGTTGTTTGATGGAAAAGAGGCAATTGACATTGAGAAGTTTGATAGTGAAGGAGAGGAAGATGGGGGTCTGATTGACAGAAAGAAAATCCATATCGAGCGCATAGAAAGCGTAAGCCGCAGCTTCTAAGCCTGTAAGTCTCTGATATATACTAGCTAACGCAAAAAGTTACCTGCAAACTCGTAAAAGCTAGGATTTACTAGTACGCTTCTCCTTCTCGAGCAATTGATAAACATCATAATTATGTATCTGATTCCCCAAAGTATAAAGCAGTAAGTGGTCATAACCATGACCGGTCGACCGAATTGTGTCAGGAGGCCAAAGAAAGTCTTGACCAAAAGACCCTGCATCAAATCGCGCATGACAATGCGGGGCAGAAAAGTCCGAGATTGCATTTAGAAAGTTGGGGTTGATTCTTGCTCTTGATATCGGCGGAATCTTGACAAAGCCGACTTGGCAGCGTGGAAATTAGGATATTTCAAGTAAACAGCTTAACTGTACGAGTGTTTTAACCGAGGCTAACGGCTTCTGTGAACCAGATCGATTTGCTCTGTTTCGTTAACTTCGATTTTGAAACAAGCTTTTTACTACACTTCCTGCTTTTCCACACTGATCTCAAAGCTGTGATCGGAATAAGCGAGCACCGTACCATGCGGCTTACCGGGTCGAAAATAGGTCTCGGAAAAAGGTAAAAGAAATTTTGAGAACATAAGTTGCGCGAGTTTGCATTAGTCAAATAAGCGTTTCCGAGAAAAGACGTAAAGGGAAAAATGTAATCCTGCTAATTTTCCGTCGCTTTCCTCATTTGTGTTTATTCCGCTTAACCGTACATGACACTGTACACTTCGTGATGGCTTATAATTATATAGTGATGTCAAGCAGCATTTTGTGGGGTTATTTTATCCAACATATTCCAAATAAACCAAACATTTCTGGCTAAACCTAACCAGGGTCGTCTTCCGGATCACCCAACATCCGAAACCGAGCGTATATTGGCCATTGTTGCAGAAAAACCTCGCACATGAAGCTATTGTTACCCTCGATAATTGTTCTTTGGAAAAAAGTTTGAAAATGGATTCACTCGCGGCGCATTCTGAAATATGTGCAAGGCGTCACATTAAGCCCCGATTGACTAACGGAATCGCTTACCTTAATGTAGCTCCCCTCTACGGCACACCGAATCATGTCAAAGCTGCATTATGTTCGTAACAGGTTCTGATAATACTTTAGGCGACGCCAAGATCTTTTCGTTTCCAATTCCGACGCTAGAGAATTATCTAAATTCTTAGGTCAGATCTTAAAAGAACCAGCAATCCCCGTTTCCAATTAATTATCATGAAGCTACCATTCAAGTTTAAGCCGACACCCATAGAAGATATCGTTGGCGAGGCAATTGCGCAAGTACTCCCAGACCACGGGAAACCGTGGTATAAGGTAAAGCACTTGCTTGCTCTAAATACGCTTTTGATTGTGCCACTTCTCTCCGCCGCGAGTTTTGGCTACGATGGCTCCTTAATGAACGGTCTTCAATCTATGGAGGAGTGGCGACTGGAATTTGGCTATCCTAGAGGAACGATGTTAGGTTTCGTTAATGCTGCTATGAGTATCGGAGGTATCGTGGCTCTTCCGTTTAGCGGCTATCTTTCAGATAATCTAGGAAGAAGATTGACTTTGGCTATTGGCTTGATTGGTATAATTGCAGGCACAATTATCCAAGCTACTAGTATCAACATTGCCCAACTTATTGCTTCTCGCTTTGTTGTCGGTATCGCAGGATTATTCACAACTCAACCGGCTCCATTGCTTGTGGCCGAGTTGTCGTTCCCAACATTTAGAGGTAAAATGACCTGCTTATACTGGGCCTTCTACTTTGTGGGTGCCATAGTTGCATCTTGGCTGTGTTTCGGATGCACTGGAAGAGGTGATGCATGGGCTTGGCGTATCCCAACTATTCTTCAGGCAGCATTTCCAATAGTGCAGCTTACCTTCTTATTTCTCGTTCCTGAAAGTCCAAGATGGCTTGTGTCAAAAGGCAGGGTAAACGAGGCGAGAAAAACATTGGTCAAGTTTCACGCTGGTGGAGAGAATGATAGTCCTCTTGTTGAAACCGAGCTTCTTGAGATATCCAATGCTTTAGAAATGGAGAAAAGCGCTAATCAAACATCCTGGAAGGCATTTGTAGCTACTCCAGGAAACAGAAAGCGTACCTATATTGCAATCACTTTGGGGCTTTCATCGCAATGGTGTGGAACTCCGGTTGTGTCCTTTTATTTGACTTTAGTCTTGAACACCATTGGAATCACATCATCTTACATGCAAACATTGATTAATGGATTTTTACAGGTGTTCAACTTTTTCTTTTCCACATTGGCTGCTCTACTGGTGGACTTTTTCGGAAGAAGATTTTTATTTCTATGGTCAGGCATTGGTATGCTTATTTCCTTCATCATTTGGACAATTTGCTCCGCTATTTTTGAACAGTCAGGTTCCGTGGCTGCTGGAAGAACAGTTGTTGGTTTCATATTTATCTTCTTCTTCCATTATGACATGGCATATACTCCGTTGCTTTTGGGATATCCGACGGAGATTTTTCCATACTCAATGCGTTCAAAAGGTGTCTCGCTTGTTCTAGTTACAACTTTTGTGTCTTTATTTATCTTAGCCTTCTGCAATTCCATTGCCATGGACAATATTGGCTGGAGATACTACATTGTGTTTTGCGTCAACCTTGTCTTTATTGTGCTCAATGCTTACTTCTTCTTTCCAGAAACCAAAGGCTACTCTTTGGAGGAGATTGCGGTTTTGTTTGATGGACTGGAAGTCACAGACTTGGAGGCTCTGATGTCCAAGGAGCATATTGGTATGATTGACGTTGATGAATTAGAGGAGCAACTGACGGATAAACGAAATGTCCTGTTTGAACACTTGGAAAGAACGAGCCGCTCCTCGTGAGCACCAACAGTTACTGTGTATGTCAATTCGATGACTTCGCTGGTTTTTCATCAAGGGTTTTTTTTTGTACCCTTGAATTAAACGAGTGAAGTCACCGAATATTTCCAGGCTCTTTGTGCTGTAAAGGTTTCTCGTCTAGCTATAGAATTTGGAGTGCTGATTAGAAGAAATAGATGCTCGTTGCGATAGTTTAAGGTATCGCTCAAAATCCAATTGTAAAAGGCTTAGTGTTGTGCACCATGCACAGGTGTGGTTTTATTAAGCTCTTCTTTATGAATATAATACTTGAAATACATTCACATAACTGAAGTATCAATGCAGTGGAAGAAATACCCATACAGTTAAAAAAGGCAGTTCTAGGTAAATCCTCGAAGGCACAAAATAAATCAACACTTTGAAGAAGAGGAATTATTGTTACCAATACAAAAGGGAAGTACAGAAAGGTGACGTTCCAATTTCCTTGGATGGAAGAAAGGCACCGAGAGATTAACGCATTCGTCATTGAACTTTTTGGCGTTCAACGCAAGCCGTATTTCTTCATTTAATATGGCCAGAATTCCACATCCAATTGCATTTTCATTAATCCTTTTTGTTACAATGGAGAAGGCAAAAGATTTAGAATCGCAAATCCCCGTGCCAGAAGTGCAAGAAGCTCCAAAAGAGCGCAACGTTATCCATGTCATTTTGGCAAACATCAAGAAAGTCCTTGATATAGTATTTGGAAGAAAACTCACCAAACGTCATGTTCCTCTTTTGATTTATGTGGTTTGGTTTTTTTGCTACAGTACATATATTTTCATGGCTTTCTTTGGGACACACGTCTTCTACATAGAATTGAAGTACAGCTCCTCACTAACGGCGACAATGAAAAGAGATGTAATTGCCATGGAGCGTGTCATGGAGAATTCAACAGAAAGACTCTCCAGCTATCTACCCGATGAGTGGCCTCATGGAACTTACACTGTGGGTTACTCTGAAATTTGCAGGAAAAACAATGACTCCAAGGAGGTATGTTTCAAGGGAAACAAAGTGGAGGAGCTTATACTACAAGACATTGGTATACAAATTGCTGAAAATCAGAGTATGGAAAATGCCACTCAGTTTGGTAAACGTTTCATGACATTGTACCGTGCCTTACAAGATGATTCGGTGAGGGAGTTGGATAGAAGGACTACCTGTAACCATCTAATTTGCAACTACAAGGGCCTAACAACGGAAGATGTCGCACAATTTCCTAACACAAACACGCCAGATTATCTGTATATTAAATTGATATGGGCGAATTTGGTGCTCGCTACATTAGCGTTCATTATGATAATTATTGAATTGCGATTTTATGTCCCTGGTTTGAAGTGGGTGATTTATGTCTGCAGCCTAATTCAGATGTCTATATCATTATTTACAGTTGGGAGTTTTGGTAGTACAGTGGTACTGCTTAAAACGTACTTCACGGTTCAATATTATCCGTTTAACATCACCATTTATTCGTGTCATATTGCTATGGCGTTAATGTTGGCAATATCTTGTGCCATTGGCACTTGTTTAAAGGCTTAAGGAAACAAATTTCTCAAGCCACGAATTGCAACATATGATATAGAAAGATGACACAGGATGTTAGATTACAAGGTTCAGACATCGATTCATCACGATATTTCATATTTCCATAAAGGCTTCAATACTTCTGCACGACTTCGCTCATTTACGCCCATGTTAGGGGATGCAGTTTTAGTTGGAATAAAAGCTAAAGTGGTAACATCAAACTGGCCTCAAATAATCATGCAATATCTTTTTTAATTGTGTAGTAGCATATGCCTTGGGAGCCACAACCTACCCAATCAGAATCACCTGTCGTCCACGGTGACGTATCTACAGTGTTAATTATGAATTAAGGACTTCTGAAGAATTATTAAATTGGAGTTTCCCGCCTACAGTTCCGAGTTCCTTATTGTGCATGTTGGGCTACAAGCTTGAGTGACCTCTTCAGCGTTAGTAAATTTCTCTCCAGAGCTCACAACTTTACTCTTAACTTACATCGAGTATTTTTCCCTACAGCTCATAAACTGACTACTTATTTTAATTGGAGATGAGATATTTAAAAGAACATTTTCAATTTCGCTGGACGGGTGTTTCTACGATCTTGCAAAAATCGCACCTACCAAACAAAATGATCAGGCATATCAGATTTTTTGTAAATCCATGAATTCATAGAAAGAAAAGCGAACGGAATTTTTATTTTTGGAAAGAAATGACTCTTTGGTGCAAACAAAAAAAAAAAAAAAAAAAAAAGACAGTTTCGGAATCTTGTGTGTATAACTCGTTGCATTCGAAAAAGAGGTGTTGAACTACGCGATCAAATGAGACTCAGTTGAGAATCTGAAGCACAAAGAAGCTTAAATTACCTCGAAGGAAGTACTGAGAGTCCACATAGCTCCCGCAATGAAACGGGATTCATCATTTCAAGAATCCTATTGTAGCTTACCACCATGTTAGTCAAGATTGTTTGCGAATGACGTGGAACATGGGGAGACGAAGTCAAAACATGGATGCAATACACGAAGATGCACTTCGTGAATAACGCCCTGGATGAAAATAGTGCATGACTGTTTCCTAGAAATAGATTTCCACTTTCCCTGAATGGAAGAAATCTATCACGATTCCCTGTTAAAAAATACTCTTTACACGATGTCACCATCTCTGCTTGCTTATAAGAGGCCAGTTATACACTTTCAGTTGGGGATTCATTCATCATGTTTGAAGGTACCATGGAGAAAGCAGGAGATTTGGAACAGCAAGCCCTCTTACCAGAGATGGAAGAGTATCAAAAGCAGACTAATGATTTTCCTGTTGTTACTATAACAAAAAAGTTCCTCGAAAAACTCTACGGTATCAAACTCGAGAGGCGTCATATTCCTCACTTGCTTTATCATGTTCTGATATTATGTCTCATTACACACACTTGTATGAGTTTCTTTGGGACACTGGTCGGATACAGAGAATCTAAGTACGACTCCTCACTTACTTTGACAATGAGAAAAGATGTGATCGCCATGGAAAAACTAATGGAGGACACGACGATGAAAATTTCCAACTACTTGCCCGACCAATGGACTAATGGAACATACACGATAGGCTATCATGGAATTTGCAGGCAGAATGAAAACTCCAAAAAGGTATGTTACAGAGGCAGCAAGGTGGAGGATCTTGTACTACAGGATATTGGATTACAAATTGCTGAAAATCAAGGTATGGACGATGCCGATCAGTTTAGCAAAAGGTTCACAACTACGTACCGGGATTTACAGAACAACTTAAAGACCGAGTTGAAAGGGATGTCTGGGTTTATTAGGGATGTCTGGGTTTTTTCTTAGGGATGTCTGGGTTTTTTCTTAGGGATGTCTGGGTTTATTCTTAGGGATGTCTGGGTTTATTTTCTTAGGGATGTCTGGGTTTATTTCTTAGGGATGTCTGGGTTTTTTCTTAGGGATGTCTGGGTTTATTAGGGATGTCTGGGTTTTATTAGGGATGTCTGGGTTTTTTCTTAGGGATGTCTGGGTTTTTTCTTAGGGATGT